>NC_092234.1:60281098-60581098 GCF_036320965.1 Panulirus ornatus
TGATACCTATGCACGAGCATTTAAACGACAGCAAACATCAACGAAAGTTACCCTAGGAAAAAGCGGCCTACGTAGATATTTGATGCGATTGATATTCTTTTATTTCCGCCTCTTTGAATATCTTTAAATATGCAGGTGATGAATACCACCATCAATAACCTACACAGGTCTCGACCATCGCTAAGGCTCGGGAAGAACTCTCTACTGTCCACTCCTGTGTCCCTGAGCCGACACCATTATACGTGGATCGTCGTCCACCTCATGACCCCCAGGGAAGATGACCTAGGTCCCTAAGATGACCTACAGCATTAGGTTGGAACATTTGGGATATGCTGAGGAGGAAAGTGAGGAAGTATAACATAGGGGATGTATGGATAGTTGCGACCTATAAAGCGATTCGACTGTCGGATCACGTAAGACGGAGCAACATGCGTCAACTGTGAACTTTACCGCGTGTGATGATTTCCACGCAGTGCCGTGGTTACTGGAGGACTCTGGCGCACATGATACGCTAAGATCAAGACTGTTCCTCAAGAAACAACATCACCAATATCCTCTCCATACACGCCGGTCGCTCGATCTCCTCACACTTATATGTAAATGTATTCAGTTATTCACCAATAATGCTCTAGCTGTGTATGAAATAAGAATATGTATGACACACGTGGACAGCTCTCAGCACAACGAAAGACACACACACACGTCCTTCCACGCCCTCCCCACACACGGCAGCCGATCTGCCTCACCTTCAACTTCTGTGGGAAAGGAATGATATTTCCAGATATTTCCAAGCTACTGAACACCAACACAGCGTCAATGATGTCGTATTACACCGAGAAAACCAGAAAGAAAGACACGTTATTACTGAGTCTTCTGTTATCGGGAGGAGTCACACATGTCATTCACCTGCCCTCATGACACTCGCTCGCCCCGGGACCAAGTCGCCACAAAGGTAATGGTATGATTTCCCATAATTTCGCCTGTTACTTTTGAATGCTAATCTGCATACATCATTTCACAAGGATTTTTCTTTCTATCTTTTTGTGGACTTTCAGATGGAATTTTTCTAACAATACACGGCGTACACAGCTTGTGGTTTGGCCTCGAGGTTTACCACTAGCTGTTGTACCTGGGACAGCCACCAGTCTTGGTACCTGGAGGCTGCTACCAATGGTGGTACCTGGAGACCAGGCATTAGTGGTATCACTTGGAGTCAGACACATCCTACGGCTGCACACACCTGGAGCCTGGTAAAAAGGTTTGTACCTGGAGTCAGGCACCAGTGGTGGTATCTCTGACCAGAAACCGGTGGGGGTTACTTGGGGCACCAGCGAAAGTACCTGTGGCACCAATAGTGGTACTTGGAGCACCAGTGAAAGTACCTGTGGCACCAGTACTGGTACTTGGGGCACCAGCGAAGGTACCTGTGGCACCAATTGGCACCAGTACTGGTACTTGAGGCACCAGTGAGGGTACCTGTGGCACCAGCACTGGTACTGGTAATTGAGGCACCAGTGGTGTATAGCGCCTCTGTAACGGCCTCTCTCACGGTGCTGAAATCGATCCTACCAAGAATTAATGAAACTGACACCAACCTCATATGACCTCTTGTGACCTCGGTATACTACTCAGGTCAGAGGTGAGCGTCTATGACCTTAATGACAGATGGTCTGCTGCTTCTGGTATCCTGCAAATATACATTCCTGTATAATTCCCCCCAAGGGGGAACCCAACACTGGACCTGGCAGTTCATACCATCGGCTTGAATGCTGACACAGAGGCCTGGTGGCAAGTAAAGATTGAGTGAGGCAGCTCCAGTGTAGCCAGGGCAGTGAGCACAACACGGACATGGACGAGAGTCATTAGGTACAAGGTCATAGTGTACAGCTTCTTATTACTTAATAAAGAATTGATCTTTCGAACTGTGTGCTGGAACTCTCCTCAAGAGAAAGTGGAGATGTGTACATTGCTTGGAACGATGGGATCGTCTTCCAAAGAGTGACCCACTTTCTACGCAAGTGACATGTTAAACCATCCCTCCACTCCAGCATTACGTGTTTTACCACTTGTCTATTGATTCTTATAATCATCCACTCGTCTATGTACCCCTAGAGACCGACTCTCGTTTCACCAGCATTATTTTTGAATATGTTGAGGACTGACTTAAAGACTAGCTCCTCTCCTCAACCATGTGTGGATTTTCGTACCTAAATGCTAATTTGTCCAGTGATTTTCCACTGAGATTTCCCAAAACAACTGCTGTTATCATGTAAGACACGACACTCCCTGTAAGCTGACTGTGATACACTGACCGTCTACATCATTACACTCCTCATTCCTGCGGCACCGAACGCTCAACTTCATCATTTTTCCCTCGACGAAGTCCTTGGTTAGCCAAGTCCCTTCGCTCTGCTCAGCTAGACCTGAGACCTTTGTCTTCATGTCTGTGGTTGGTTCCTCGTGGTTCTAGCGTCATCCTACAGGGTCTCAAGATGGACTTCACTGTAGCCACTTTACGCTCTATACTTGCCTCCTAACCTACCCATACTCTCACTGGAATGCTTCGTCTATATATATCTCGATTATGAATACTTCAAACTGAAGAAACTGAACACATAAAGACTGAGTGAAGCAACATTTCTCTTCTACAGGTTACAGTGCATCGCGGCCCCACTCTCCACTGACAACCAGCATATAATGCAAGGTCTTATGACCTTGAACCAGCGTCTCTGATACTGTTATGTTAGTTCATATCTTCTTGTTATTTGCAGCTCACTTACACTTTTGGGGAAACGAACTAAGAAGGAACCAAAGACTTGGTTAACATTAGATATATCAATCCTTACTGATTGACACAGCCCACCGTAAAGAACCATTCTTCTTTATCTTCTACGTTTTCCTCAGGTGCTCTCACCACCTCCTGGTATGGCCGAGAACGACCAAACCCCATGTCACACGGCTCCTCACACAGTCTTAAAGTACCCAGAAGTTACGGAGGCATCAGAGTGGATACGAGTCACTTGACCACTCTGAATCACCACCTGAAACTCCCTCCTTAGACGAGGCATTCTGTCATACGTCAAGAAATATATTCCCACATCAATCAGGATATTGGTAAAGCCACACATTTTCACCATGATATATACAGTTAACACCAAGACGTGTAATGAAATAAATAAGTGAGTAATGAAAGATTATCTTTCACAAGACTCATTACATTATGTCCCTTTGGGTAACAGAGCAACATGGGAAAAGAGGCCTCCAGAAGATAATGTCACGACCTACCATCAAGGATTTATCCTTTTGTCGCAAAATCTCGCCTCCTGTCTATGTCCATATGGTCTGTCTGCAATCTTCTTGTCGTCTCTACTGCTCACTCCTCCGTTCCAACGCACCTTTACCTCAATCTGGGTATGTCCTCCTATAACTGTGACACAACCTATGAATTATCTACCCAAGATGTACATAACTTCCCTCACAGTGTTCATGTCCTCTCCAATAACTTCCAGTCACTACACGACTACATTACTAGTGATGTTCCACGTCCTACATCACACCACTCAGTAATCCCATGATTCCTCAACTCATACAGGTCACCCATGGTCCTCGCCTGTAGTAATTCCTCCTCTGCGTAGAGCTGGATCTCATCAACCATTCATCCATCATACCAACCCTTGATCTCCTCCTGCCTCTCAGCCGCACTCATCTCCGACGCTCCTACGTACTTCTCCCTCACCCTGAGCCCCGCCACCGCGCTCTAAAGAGGGTCGTGACTTTCCTCCTCTTCAACCACTGTGCCGCCGTTGTCGACTATGTGGACATTTACCTCCTGGCTGTAGTAACCCGCCGTGCCATACTCACCACAAGAAAGGTCACACTAATTGCCAGTGCAATGTCCTCACTCGCTTACGTCAGAGTGGGAATGTTTGCAACTTTTCCCTCCCTGCACCTTCCCACGGTAATCCTAACATTAAGAGTCTCTGGGGAGTGCCAGCGCGCCGTATAACACCTAACGGCACCACTCCTGCCTGCCTTGCCACCTTCCAACAGGTTCTTCCTCATGAGTGACGCACACTCCTGTGTTACAGAAGATGACGGTTTCCTCTTCCATGGCTGGTCGTCCAGCCGCCCTAGCTAAATGCTTCAGATGTAAAGGGCTCTTGTCTTGACGTACTTCAGAATCAATCATTTTTAAGCCGAAGGTTTACATTCGTTAGATCCATCATGCTCTCTCTCCACACCTCACCTTCGCTCATGCTCCATGGTGCCTCTGGTACACCATCAAAGAATCTTGGATAAGTTCAATTGACTTTATCCTTGGGTGACCCTCGTCCAGTGAACACCTTTACGCTAATTTCAGACCTTGTCTTCATAGGCGACATTCCTCTTGGATTTTGCTCCACACTACTATGTGCCGTCACATAATGCTACGTGCCGTCACATACTATTATGTGCCGTCACATACCGTTATATGCCGTCACATACTGTTATGTGCCGTCACATTATTATTCTTTCCGCTTTTGACTGGTGTATCTTGGGTGGCCATCTTGTTCTACTGTCGCAGTACGTGTGGGATCCTGTCACCCACACGAGCATCTCGTCCTTGTTTCACCCATGGGAAGGTCCCTCCAACTCCATCTTCCTCGCTCCCTCCTGCCTCACGCCACTACTGGCAATTCGCCGCCTCGCACCGGTAACGTATCCGAGCATTCCACTTGTATCCCATCTCATTTTACGCATGACAGCGTATCTCCCGCTTCCAGTGACGTTCAACGTTCTCCTTCTCCATCCTTTTCTCAAGCCTTACGTCAGTCATTCCAGGGAAGTAGGAACGTGAAGGACGACTTGACCGAGGACGTTAAGGTGTTCGGAGATTGTACCATCCCAGTCACCCTCAGATGTGGTACATGCTTTTCTGCTGAAGACGTGTTTTCATACCTGATTCTGATGTTGTAAAAGGTATGTCCAGTGACTTAGGTGTTTTCATCAAGCAGGATGACGCCTTTGTTACCTGCCAAGCCAACAAGTACGACTGGGAAATCCTTCTTTCTACAGCCACTTATGGTGCTCATGTTTATCGTCCACAGACGTCTGACGGTGGTCACATGACCAGACAGATATCGTATTCATCTTTTGTCAAATCTCTTCTGAATACGAGGAAACAATGGCTTTATCATCACCTACACTGATCTTGTTCAAGGATGTCTGACAGGTTAACATGGTACCCTCCTGTAAACTACACGTCCATGATGGTCACTATGATTGCCTTCGTTTGTTCAGTGGATTACGGAACCTTCCCATCCCCTTCCCTAGACTTATGAATACTGTCATGAATACTGTCTTCAAAGGCGTGATAGTTACCATCCTCATAGCGTATCATGCTGACCTGCTTCTCAGGTCTTGAACACTGGTCTCATCCCTTCCAAAAATCATAAAAAGTCTTTGAGCGACGAACTCAAGCTGGTGTACAGCTCAGACTCTCCAGATGTTATATCTTGAAGGAAAAATAACACAGTTAATACTCAGGATGTTCATATTGTCAAGACACAAAGCTGTGAAATGGTTTCCTCTTCCTGCACCTGCATATGTTGCAAGATCCTTTCCAAGTTGTGTTGGATTTTATTGTTCCTTCACCCGTAATTTTCCTAAGGCTACCATTTCCCCTCGACTACCCGCCTTAAAGAATATGCTTCCTTTATTTGTACAGAACTCCAGCAGACTTCCTTTGAGACTATATACAATCGCTATTAATGACTTCCTCCGTCTTACGCTTCCCTGAAATCATCCTTAAAGTTACTGACTCCTCCTGACTCTTCTACAAAAGAATTAGGAGCCGTCCTCATGCAGGAGGAGGCTGGTAAGCGACCACACACTGTTGAATATTCATGCCGTGCGCTCCCCAAGGCAGAACGGATATACCCAGTGACAGAACTCAAGCTCTGTCTGTCGCAATGGCTCGGACACACTCACTTGATCTCATATGCGGTCGTCCCATTGACTTCTCTACCGATCACCAGCCTCTCCTACACCTTTTCAAAGTCGAAAACCTACAGGGTAAGCAAACCGGCTGGTTCCTCATCGTACAAGAGTACAATCCTAAACTCACCTACTTGTGTGGTAAAGCGAAGAACCGTAGTGGATGATGTCTCTTGTTAGGTTGATGTCATCACCTTACCTTCGTGAGGTTCCTCAGCAACAGACAGCAGATCCTATATATTCTGATGTCATCAACTATCTCTAGTAACAGCTTTCACGTTTTTCCTCACAACAAGAAATTCCCAGTTCAAGGATTCATTCCTGAAGAAGGTTCACGTTGGCGTAATGCTGCGCCTCATCCTAATGAGCAACAAAAGTGTCAACTTTCACAGAGTTCCCGCGCAAACTTTTTCACAGAGTTCCCGCGCAAACTTTTTCACAGAGTTCCCGCGCAAACTTTCACAGAGTTCCCGCGCAAACTTTCACAGAGTTCCCGCGCAAACTTTCACAGAGTTCCCGCGCAAACTTTCACAGAGTTCCCGTGTCCGTCATTCCTCAACTTCTGAAGTTTGTTTACGACATTCCCGCCATCGTCCATCCTGGGAAGGACCATACACACGGTGCAGTCACAGTAATGCTGGCCACAAACGCCACAAGAAACCTCGACGTACGTAGATGAGCGTTTTACTCGTGAGTTTCATAATTTCCCGGCACACAGCGCCACAAGACATACACTCATGCAATACACCAGAGTAAAGCAAACTCGATTCTCAAGGCTCTCTTATAAACTGTATACCATCCAGGAGTGCAACCTGGTAGCGCCTCGCCCTGCCAGTAGAGCCCTCAAGTACTGGAACCTTGATTACCATGCGTCATGTCACCCCGTCTAGCAGCACCTCCCGAGACCCAGACATTTCCGACGTTCAGCGTTCCCTGAATTCAGCAAATAGTTCAGGCGTCAGGCGCCTCTCTACACTCCACCGTCCCTTAAGATGAAGACAAACGAATGTTATGTGAGTAACTCCCCGCGCCGTCTAGACCTATCTATATTGTGGATGGCTTCGTCCGTCTGCCACTTGCTCAGCTCAGGGGATTTACCGTGGCACACGTAGGATCCTACACCACTAACACTCTCAGACTTTGTCTCATCACGGAAGATCGATTCGTTCGAAACCTGTCCAAGGATATATATACTCGTGCTGCTGAAACATGTCGTCCCTGATCCCATAAACTGCCCCGGGAAAGATATGAATCTTGAATACACAAAAAGGCCCTATAAGCCAATGCTACAAGTTAAAGAAGAAAAGGAACTGGGTGTGATTATCAGCAATGGCCTTAAATACGATAAACAATACCTCGCTGCATACAGTACGGCCCAGAGGAAGTCAGGTTTCACAGCTAAGAATAGAAACTATAAGATAAAGGACACGAAACCCACTTTTTCATGGCGCTATGATCAAACCTCATTTGAAATGCTCTGCGCAATTCTGGTCACCAAATCTGATCCATGATGAAGAGAAACAAGAGGTGAATTCAGAGGAGTATAACCGCATCCCTTCACTTGGGAATAAGCTTTATGAAGAAAGGTTTAAAGATCTAAAGTTATTTTCTCAAAAATGAGCGCATGACTTCGACAACAAAACACGAGAAATATCTTCACTTTAGACAGAGATTTAGTGACCAGAAGTATTGGTATGAAGATAAAGGAAGAAGATGTATGTAATGGCACTGTGGACAAGGTTTCTTCACCCGCAGAGTGGCTGAGCACTGTAATAAACTACCTCCCAGCGTGGCAGGTGCAGAACTAGACAAGCACTTTACTGATAACTAATATCAATGATAAAAACCTGTCAAACTGGTAGGGAACTTTTCCAGTTCACAGTCTTCTATAAAATTTCCATAGTATTATGTCTTCCTTACACTGCAAGGCATTTTTTCTTTCCATTCTTTTTCCTGCCGGCAGTTGAGCCAGAGGCGGGGGTGGATGGAGAATTGCCATTTGCTATCCTGTTGCTAACCACCATCATTTGGCCACCACAACACACGACCCGTTGTGGACCACCAGGTTTCCTATTGCCTGTCCTTGCTATGTGCTCCCTTGTATGTCGAGACACAGTCCCAAATTTTCTGTTCCTCATCGAATGATTAGGAAACCGCAGAAGGACAAGGTACTTATCCTTAGCTTGTTAGATGCACACGGCAGAACGGTTCACCATGATCGCCTCCAAGTCCCCCCCCAGACATCCCAGATGATTTTACCATTCCCTCAGCCGCTCTTCTAGATCCTCGTCTTCTGTGAGATACAGTCTACGTTTTGGTGCTGTGGCTCCCACTGAGGAGAGTCCTGGTGCCCGGGGGAAGGGGATGTTCTGCATGTCAAAGTTAAGCTCATTATTTGAATCACCAGGAACTTTCAGACCTTCCTTCTCATCATGTTATCCAAGCGACCCTAATTAGTGTACGTGTATGATTCATTCCGGTGTTCTGATCTCGTCTTGCTTGTAATGAAACAAGTCACTCCCTCTCCAGGTCTTGTTTACAAGTTCTTCAGCTTGTGTCCAATATCTCCTTACTTGATCATAACTCCACCATAAACTATGCTTTCTTAGAGTTTTACAGATAACCAATGATTTCATTAGCTGCGTTACAGAGATAAGATAAACATATGTTGTGAGGATTTCCATTAAATTTTTGAAATTCAATTCCGTTTTATTTGACGCCTGTAATTCGTTTTCTATTACCAGTAACGTCACGGTTATTGGGAGACTGTTGATTTCCCAGCCCTCACTTATACTGATTCCATCTAAATCAACTCCAGTCATTGCACTGTATTCGTACCTCATCTCGAGTCCTTTCTTTTTCAACCAACTACCTTCTGTTATCTTGAGTAAATTACTTTAGGTCAATGTACTATTTAAACTCTTGTTCAGTGATTACTGGTGATTTTTTTCATGTTAGCCGAGACAGTACGGGCAGACGAGACCCTAATCAAGACTATCCCATTAACGTTATATATATATATTAACGACCGAAACCCAGGAGTGGATGAACAGCTGGGTTGACTGCGGACCGACTGCCGCAACCAGGATTGGAAACTATAAGCGTCAGGGGACAGGAACGCTGACCAGTACACCAGATTTATAATAATCTTAGTCCATGAGGGTCTCAACGTCTCGAAGATGATGCACTAAACGAAATGGTTCCCCAAATCGTCCACCCTCAGCATCACGTCCTCAGCTCCGCTCTTGTATAGGAATACACAAGAGTGCAAACAGACCACCGGGTCCTTTCGAGGCTGCTTGTGATAGTAGAAGATATCAGAAACCCTTAGATCGCTGTGGTAAGAGCAGGAAGACATATAGATAACTCAGAGACATAAATATTGTAAATTTTTCATATCACTAAGGAGGCACAAACAATGTTTGTCGTAAATCTGAAGCGAAATACCTTTCAATTCTTTATACTGAAACATATCTGATGTACTGCTTCAAACAGTGTGATTGGTCAATCCTTCATTATTCAACAATCCTGTGGAAGAAAATGTACTTCACCTCGTTCCAGGTAAAACGTTGGCCCACGAGTTTATACGAGTTTATATTCACGAGTGGCTCCTGCTTGTGTCCTGGTGTCTCTCTGTCTTCACATGGTTCCTCCTTGGTTCCTGGTGGCTTTTCCCCGCCTCATATGGCTCCTATTTGTGTCCTGGTGACTCCTTGTGCTCACATGGCTCCTGCTTGTGTCCTGCCATGCCCTGAGCTATGTATTTACACGTCTGATGTAACCATGCCCAGTGGAAGCACATTTTGTAGCTCCATGTAACGTGATCTCAGACTTTAAGGTTTCGACAAAATTGTGTCAACTTTACTGTTAGCGGTAACCTTGTAGACATTCTGACACTCTCCAAAACTTTCCATGGCCTGAGCTAGACAGACATCGGATATAAGTACAAGTAAATAATGAAACTACAAGTCTACGTAATGTATTTGGACTTTCGTTTGTACAACTGTCGTTGTTAACAATTGTACACTACACTGCCTCTTATTCCAACCACACACTGATACTCAGCGAAAATGTATCCTGTTTATGTATGTGTTGTGCTTCCCAAATTATATTCGTAACTCGTGCATTGCTTGTCTAATGTGGAGTGTTCTCGCTCCCATTTATAATGGCTGTCCAAGCCCCCATACAAGCCTCGATACTCAGTACGTGTTTACCCTGTAATCAACTTGACTCGTGTTAGGCAAAAAGTCATCAATCCTTTGACTCTTAATGTGTTTCCTGTGTCACCGTCAGCATCACTTAGTATCGCGTCATCATGTATCATGCATGACATACACCCTCACCTTCCCTCCTGAGTCCTGGGCCCGCTTGAGTCCACCTGTCACACCACCCTCTGTCGCTGTGTTTCCACCCATTACACGCTCATTGTACGCTGAATTCCTGCCTCCACCTACCCCTGGACGTGTACCCCTCACCCATGCTGGTCACTAAAATGTATATTTCTAAGATGAAAACAAACAAACTGGCGGCCTCTTCTCCTCACATGGCTCCTTTTTATTTCCTGGTGACTCCTTCCTATTCAAAGGCTCCTGCTTATCTTCTAGAGGCTTCTTCTGCTTAAGCTCTCGTGGCTCCCCCTCCCCTCTCACGTGGTTCCTGCTTACGTCCCGGTGGCTCCTTTTCCTCACATCACTCCTGCTTATGTCCTTATAGATCCTTCCCCTTATATGGCTCCTGCTTATGTCTAGGTGAGTCCTTCCCCTTACATGGATCCTGCTTATATCCTGGTGGCTCCTGCCCCTTACATGATTCCTGCTTATGTCCTGGTGGTTTCTTCCCTCAACATTGCTCCTGCTCGTTTTCTGATGGCTCATACCCCTCACATGGTTCCTTCTTATGTCCTCGTGGCTTCTTCCCTTACATGGCTCCTGCTTATGTCCTCATGGATCCTTCCCCTCACATGGCTCCTGCTTATGTCCTCATGGATCCTTCCCCTCACATGGAATGTGACTGTGTCCCAGGGGCTCCTTCCCTTCATATGGCTCCTGATTATATCCTAGTGGCTCCTACCCTTCACATCGCTCCTGTTTATGTTTTGGTGGCTCCTCCACTTCACATGGCTCCTCCTTTTATCCTGGCCCACTGGAGGCTCCTCCTATCCATCTGGTGGCTCCTACTGTTCCTCTGGTGGCTTCTGCTGGTCCTCACGCTTTATGATGGCCCTAATGATCCTCTGGTGGCTCCTTCCGGTAGCTCCACTTGAGGCTTCTTATGGTCCCATGGTGGCTCCTACTGATCCTCTGGTGGCTGCTGATGGCCCTGTGGCGGCTCCTGCTGGCCCTGTGGCGGCTCCTGCTGGCCCTGTGGTGGCTCCTGCTGGCCCTATGGTGGCTCTCGCTGGCCCTGTGGCAGCTCCTGCTAGCCCTGTGGTGGCTCTTGCTGGCCCTGTGGTGGCTCCTGCGGGCCCTGTGGTGGCTCCTGCTGGCCCTCCACGTCCCCTTTAATATCCGAGACGGTGGAGCCGTCCGCCTTGGGCCACACTTACCTTTCACAGCCAGCTGGGCCTAATGTGTCTCCTCCTCCACTACCGTCGCCCCTCTTTCTGTCTGTTTCTGTCTGTTCTTGTCCGTGTGTTTGTCTGTCTCTCTCTGTCTGGCTCTCTCTCTCTCTCTCTCTCTCTCTCTCTCTCTCTCTCTCTCTCTCTCTCTCTCTCTCTCTCTCTCTCTCAAAATGAGTCAGGTGCGTCATCAAATATTCTCATATAATGTGCCCGACGCTTCCCCATTCCCTTTATCACTGGCTTATTTCCTCGATAAGAATCTATTTCCCTTCTTCTCCCCGTCTTTGCCCTTCCTCCTCTCCATTATACCAGCCCTCTATTGTCTCTTTGTCTATTATTACATTTCCTTTTTATCTCAGCATTCCCTGGTTTTACTTTGATGTTACAGTTTTCTCTTTCATTACAATATATATATATATATATATATATATATATATATATATATATATATATATATATATATATATATATATATATATATATCTTTCTGCCTTCAGGTGTATCTCGTTATGTATTAAGATCTCTCGTGGGCGCCCGCCTCATGTAACACTCGTCACTCCCTCCTTTTTTCTGTCACGTTTCCCGCTCTTCTCTACCCAGCACCACCACCTCCCGGTAGCTCCTTTGTTTACCCCTGTCAGGTGGAGATGTACCAACGGATCCCTCTCAGCTTCTCATGTCTCACCTTTGTTCCACACAGGCTCCTCTCCCTTCTTCTCCCTTTCCCTCTCCCTTTATCATCCACCTCACCTCACTGGGCTGTCAGTCAGTCTTGAAATGAAGGTTAAATATTGACCGAGACTCCGACGTGTGTATCATTTTATAAACACTCTGAGACTGGGAATGTGGTCCCTGCCCCTGACACAAATATCTGCTTTTCGAAGTGTATCTATCTATCTATCTATCTATCCATATATATATATATATATATATATATATATATATATATATACATTATTCATCTATCTTATTATACTTAACCGCCGTCTCCCGTGTTAGCGAGGTAGTGCAAGGAAACAGACGAAAGAATGGCCCAACCCACCTACATACACATGTATGTACATAAACGCCCACACACGCATATATACACACATATACATCTCAACGTATACATACATATACATACACAGACATATACATATATACATATGTACATATCCATACGTGCTGCTTTCATCCATTCTCATCGCTACCCTGCCACACACAAAATATCATTCCCCTTCCTCCAGCGAAGCAGCGCCAGTTACACACAAAAAAGGCAACATTCGTTCACACTGAGTCTCTAGCTGTCATGTATAATGCACCGAAACCACAGCTCCCTTTCCACATCCAGGCCCCACAGACCTTTCCATGGTTCTCCCCAGACGCTTCACATGCCCTGGTTCAATCCAATGACAGCACGTCGACCCCGGTATACCACAACGTTCCTATTCACTCTATTCCTCGCACGCCTTTCACTCTCCTGTCTGTTCAGGCCCCGATCACTCAAAATCTTTTTCACTCCAACCCTCCACCTCCAATTTGGTCTCCCGCTTCTCCATGTTCCCTCCACCTCTGACACATATATCCTCTTTGTCAATCTTTCCTCACTCATTCTCTCCATATGTCCAAACCATTTCAACACACCCTCTTCTGCTCTCTCAACCAAATTCTTTTTATTTACACACATCTCTCTTACCCTTTCATTTTTTACTCGATCAAACTACCTCACACATATTGTCCTCAAACATTTCATTTCCAACACATCCACCCTCCTCCGCACAACCCTATCTATCGCCCATGCCTCGCAACCATATAACATTGTTGGAACCACTATTCCTTCAAACATACCCATTAATGGTCTCCGAGATAACGTTCTCGTTTTCCACACATTCCTCAACGCTCCCAGAACCTTCGCTCTCTCCCCCACCCATTGACTCACTTCCGCTTCCATGGTTCCATCCGCTGCTAAGTCCACTCCCAGATATCTAAAACACTTCACTTCCTCCAGTGTTTCTCCATTCAAACTTACCTCCCAATTTACTTGTCCCTCACCCCCTACTGAACCTAATAACCTTGCTCTTATTCACATTTACTCTCTCAACGTTTTTCTTTCACCCTCTTTACCAAACTCAGTCACCAACTTCTGCAGTTTCTCACCCGAGCTACATACACGCCACGTTGGTCAATGGGCTGACCTCCTACATGTTTCGGTCTAGCTCCCCGATTGGCTAGACTGGTCTCCTGGGCTCAACCCTCTAGTCCTTTTTGACCATTTACGAATCCTAGTATGACCTAAAGTCTCTGCCCAGCTGACAATGACTAATACGTGGAATCTTCCGCTTTTATGTACGCTTCTTCGGAGGCTTTCCTTATTTTCATGTCAATCCCATGATACAATTCTCAGGCTTTCTCCCATCTAAGCAAATGTCCCTTCATATCCACCTGCACCGTGAGATCTCTCGGTGCTCTTTGGTGAATTAAGTGAATGCTTCGACCCAGGAATACTTATCTCTAAACTACATACTGCTTCAAGGACATACGATTGGTGGCAATCACTGCTGGAGATCTTAGACACTGTGATTGTTATGTGGCATGTGTCATCATGCTCGTTCATATGGATTAAATAGAATCCCTAATTTTCTCTCTTGATGATGTGGCAATACTCCCGTTCTCCACGGTGAAGAAGCTGTGTGTGTGATGCATGCCTGCTGTAAACTGGCATGTTCTAAGAGCTTATTTCTCATCAGTCCTCCAGTTGTTCGGTGGATACCAGACGCCATAACGCTAACAGTCAGTTAGATCGTATCGGGTGCCATCCCTGCCCAAACCCATACATCACGTCATGTGACCTGACCTGCTGTTGACAACATATCTTTTCACATCTTTCTTGTTCGAACCTTCAATGTATCTGATCTAGTCTTTTTGTTGTTGTCACTTTTCAGAAGAAGGTCCCAGGTTATGGGCCGAAGTAGAGAGCTCCCAAAACTGCCTTTTCTTTTTTTTTAAATTCTCCAGTGTAGGTTTTAGTTATCTATTTCTCTATCTCTCCTTCTCTCTCTCTCTCTCTCTCTCTCTCTCTCTCTCTCTCTCTCTCTCTCTCTCTCTCTCTCATATCAGCAGTTCAGCTCGGGTAAGACAAGAGGCAGGAGGAGGAGTGAGGTGATAGCTGACCTGTCTCATGTGTGGAGACAACACTTGTTTGTTTTATCGACGTAGGTTCTGTGCTCGGTGGAGGAAGGAGTGACGACTCACGGAACCATGGCAGCCTTGCATATCATGTATATTATATAGCCACTTCTCGTATACTGATTCCGTCAGTTTGCCACTTTTCTCGTCATGATTCTCCCAGTTTATTTTATTGGTGGACGCTATTCTCTCTCTGGTGCCTTTAGCTCTCACTGTTGTCACTGTCGTTCACTGCTGTCACTACGGCATATTGTTGTCATTGTGGTATACTCTTGTCACTGAGGTGTGTTTTTGACAGTATGGTATATCATTGTCACTTTCGTTCACTGCTGTCACTGTTATACTGTCACTGTGGCTTATCATAACTCACTGTGGTTGACTGGTGTCACTGTGGTTTTATGAATTCACCGTTTTCACTGTGGTTGACTTGAGACACAGTTGTCACGTATGGAATATACTGAGAATATACGACGTAGACGCAGTAGGCCTTGGTCTCAGGGTGCCAACCCAGGGCACACCCTGACCTATGGTGAGTAATAGTCTGGACCTCTCACAGGTCAGGCCGCAGGCCACAGCGTCTCTGGGCCTCTCACAGGTCAGGCCGCAGGCCACACTGTCTCTGGGCCTCTCACAGGTCAGGCAGCAGGTCACACCGTCTCTGGGCCTCTCACAGGTCAGGTTGCAGGCCACACCGTCTCTGGGCCTCTCACAGGTCAGGCCGCAGGCCACACCGTCTCTGGGCCTCTCACAGGTCAGGCCACAAGCCAAGCTGTCTCTGGGCGTCTCACAGGTCAGGCTGCAGGCCACGTCGTCTCTGGGCCTCTCACAGGTCAGGCTGCAGGCCACGTCGTCTCTGGGCCTCTCACAGGTCAGGCTGCAGGCCACGCCGTCTCTGGGTCTCTCACAGGTCAGGCCGTAGGTGACTGTGTCAGTCCTCCAGTGGGAGGTAGTCTCTGTGGTATACTAATGTCATTATTGATTACTGAAGTTGCTAGCGTCACTGTGGTATACTGCCGTCACTGTGGTATACTGCCGTCACTGTGGTATACTGCCGTCACTGCGGTATACTGCCGTCACTGTGGTATACTGCCGTCACTGCGGTATACTGCCGTCGATGCGGTATACTGCCGTCACTGTGGTATGCTGCCGTCACTGTGGTATACTGCCGTCACTGCGGTATACTGCCGTCACTGTGGTATACTGCCGTCACTGTGGTATACTGCCGTCGATGCGGTATACTGCCGTCACTGTGGTATACTGCCGTCACTGTGGTATACTGCCGTCACTGCGGTATACTGCCGTCACTGTGGTATGCTGTTGTTACTGTGGTATGTTGATGTCACTGTGGTATACTGGTGTTACTGAGGTATGTTCTGTTGCAACTGTGCTATACTGTTGTCACTGAGGTATGCTGTAGTAGCTGTGGTATATTCTTGTCACTGTGGTATACTATTGTCATTGTGGTATATGCCGTCACATTTTGTTATACATTGGAGGCGGCACAGTCAACTGAATGCCCTGTTCTCATTAAGGTTATATAAATAAATCATATATATATATATATATATATATATATATATATATATATATATATATATATATATATATATATATATATATATATATATACGAATAAAGTGTATATGAACGCGCACCTTCATAGAACATACAAAGCTCCATCAGCCAGGATCGAACCTGGGACCCCTTGTGCAAGAGGCAGGCATATATATATATATATATATATATATATATATATATATATATATATATATATATATATATATATATATATCTTTTTCTTTCTTTCAAACTATTCGCCATTTCCCGCATTAGCGAGGTAGCGTTAAGAACAGAGGACTGGGCCTTTGAGGGAATACCCTCACCTGGCCCAATTCTCTGTTCCTTCTTTTGGAAAATTAAAAAAGAACGAGAGGGGAGGATTTCCAGCCCCCCGCTCCCTCCCCTTTTAGTCGCCTTCTACGACACGCAGGGAATACGTGGGAAGTATTCTTTCTCCCCTATCCCCAGGGAAAAAAGAGACGAAGCTAGGACGCCATTTGGTAAACATGTTTACCAGCTTCGTCTCTTCGATGTATATCAACTGACTGTTATATTTCTTCTCTTGTGTCTCCCCTGATGATGTGATTATTACACGAAAGTGCACTTGGGAACTTTTCGTGTTTCATTTTCCCCGTGGACTCATAGGAATATAAAAAAAAAATATATATATATATATATATATATATATATATATATATATATATATATATATATATATATATATATATATTGCAAGAGGACACAGCGGTGTGCCTAATCTAGTATATGCATAAAACCACGAGGAAAATGAAACATGATAAGGTCCCAAGTGCACTTTCATGTAATGATCACATCGTCAGGGGAAGATACAAGGATGAGATAGAAGACGTAGAACAATCAGTTGATACATAAGGAAGAGGCGTAGCTACGATGCTTGGTTTATCGTGATCTGAATCAGAATTATCATAATCTGAGTCACAGTTATATTGATCTGAGCCTGGGTTATCATGATCTGATCTTGGTTTATCATGATCTGATCCTGGTTTATCCTGATCTGATCCTGGTTTATCCTGATCTGAGCCTGGGTTATCATGATCTGATCCTGGTTTATCATGATTTGATCCTGGTTTATCATGATCTGATCTTGGTTTATCATGATCTGATCCAGGTTTATCATGATCTGATCCAGGTGTATCATGATCTGATCCTGGTTTATCATGATCTGATCCTGAGCTGTTGTGTTCTGAATCTCTTATCATGAAGCGATCACAGCCATGTCCAGACGTCTATACAGTAACGGTGTGTAACATCTTGCACACGTTAATACAATGTCATTATCACAGTAAAGTAGAATAAATGGTGAAATAATAAATGACACCAGAGTTTCATTATCGACAGTAGGGAGATGGGTCCAACTCCCACACAATCTGGACCTGTGGGACCTGTCTTGTCTGTCAGAGGTTGGCTGGAGAGATGGAGGCTGAGGGAACTGTGGTAGTGAAAATTCTCTCCCCTTGTGTATACATCAGAGGTTGTCGATAATCCAGATAACAAGGCAAAAATTTGGGTTTTGGAATTCGCATAACACGTAGCAGGTCTGGACCGGGAATTCTAAAGTCCGGATAAATACGTTACGGGTTCGGTTAAGCAAGGAGGAGGGAGTGAGTGAGGAGGAAGGGAATGATCAAGTATAGATGGGGTTGAGGTGGTAAGGGTGAGAGGTGGTCTTGATCCTGGTTTCAGTTATCAAGGCTGACGCCGACACTCTGTTGGTCGTCCAGATGCCGTGCCTATATTGGCCTGCGTGTTGCCCTCATGAGCACTTGGGTCCGAACCCTCGAACTGAAGATACAATTGTCAAGGTCTCGATCCAGACGATCCATCTTAGACGGACCAAAACACATGGGACAAGAGCTGAGTAATGGAGACCTACGTCTTAGTCCCCGACGTGTATTGACGCAAGTGAGTTGCTGGAGGTCCCAGATCAGCCGAGGCCGAGAGGACACATGTCCCCCAGCGGAGGAGGTCGATCAACGTTGGGCAGGTGAGGCACCCGAGCCCTGTGATGATCACTGCAACACTCCCAGGTGAGCAGGGGAAGCGGGCGGGCATCACCGCCACCGGCCAAAGGTGACTGGGGTGGAGAGCCTGATGTCGAAATTGGAGGAGATGGGTTAATGGACTGGTGAGCCAAAATACCCAAGTGCACGGACAGATTTACATGGGCTTGGAAAGCCTAACAGTCGAGATGGAGGAGGAGGTTACCGCAGTGAGGAGCCTTAGAATGTAGAGGGAGGAGCAGGATACTGGACCGAGATGAACGGATCATCAAGGGTGTGGAAGGGCGCGGTGATGGGTCGGTGAGGCGCACCATGAAACTGGGCTGAAAAAAAAGGAACATCACCTGGAGAACATGGGATCACCGCTTCTGACGGTGTCAATCATAACTCTCTGCAGCGAGTTATAACCTCGTCAGCAGCGTGGTGACAGCTGGGGGGAAGGGGGTTGTTTCTGGACGACAGGCCTGACGTGATGCAGGGGGAAATCCCCCGGAGGGTCGTTCTCTCCTCGCTCGCTCGCTCGGAGTTGCCCATCACTCCCCCAACATGATGATCATCTGCAGTCGTGGCAGATCATGGTTGATCATGGTATCGCAGGCTGTCAGCGAGAGCCGTGCAGTATGCTGCTAGTTAAGAGCCATACAGTATGGTGTCATTTAGAGCTCTGCAATATGCTGTCAGTTAGAGCCATAGAGTATGCTGTTAGATAAGAACCATGTAGTGTAATAGCGGTTCGAGCCAAGAAGAATGCTGTAAGCTAGACCTATGAAGCATTCTATCAGTGAGAGCCATACAGTATGCTATCCGTGAGAGCCATGAACTATGCTGTCAAAGAGAACCATGCAATATACTGACAATGACACCCATGCAATATGCTGTCAGAATGAGCCGTGCAATATGTTGTCAGTGAGAGCCATGCAATATGCTGTCAGTAAGAGCCACGCAATTTTGTCAATGAGAGCCATACAATCTGCCGTCAAGGGCTATGCAGTATGTTGTCAGGGAGTGCCATGCAGTGTGTTGTCAGTATGCTGTCAGTAGTCTGTCAGTACGAGCCATAAAGTAGACTTTCAGTGAGAGCTATACAGTATGCTGTCAGGGAAACCATACAGTATGCTGTCAGTGAAACCATACAGTATGCTGTCAGGGAAACCATACAGTATGCCTTCAGGAAGAGTCATGCAGTATGCTGTCAGTAAGAACCATACAGTATGCTGTCTGTGGCAGTCCTACAAGCAGAGATACAAGCACATGAACACACACAGCGAGCTACCATCCATCACCAGATGTGAAGTAAGACGTGGTCTTTCATAGAACTTTAGAATTTCATACACTGGACAACATCCTCAGGAGAGTATAGAGCTCCTGTAGCATTCCCAGGAGAGTATAGAGCTCCTGTAGCATTCCCAGGAGAGCGTAGAGCTCCTGTAGCATTCCCAGGAGAGCGTAGAGCTCCTGTAGCATTCCCAGGAGAGTATAGAGCTCCTGTAGCATTCCCAGGAGAGTATAGAGCTCCTGTAGCATTCCCAGGAGAGCGTAGAGCTCCTGTAGCATTCCCAGGAGAGCGTAGAGCTCCTGTAGCATTCCCAGGAGAGTATAGAGCTCCTGTAGCATTCCCAGGAGAGCGTAGAGCTCCTGTAGCATTCCCAGGAGAGTATAGAGCTCCTGTGGCATTCCCAGGAGAGTATAGAGCTCCTGTAGCATTCCCAGGAGAGTATAGAGCTCCTGTAGTATTCCCAGGAGAGTATAGAGCTCCTGTAGCATTACCAGGAGAGCACAGAGCTCCTGTAGCATTCCAGGAGAGTATAGAGCTCCTGTAGCATTCCCATGAGAGCGTAGAGCTCCTGTAGCATTCCCAGGAGAGCGTAGAGCTTCTGTAGCATTCCCAGGAGAGTATAGAGCTCCTGTAGCATTCCCAGGAGAGCGTAGAGCTCCTGTAGCATTCCCAGGAGAGTATAGAGCTCCTGTAGCATTCCAGCAGAAAGTAAAGCTCTTGTATCAGTCAAGGAAAGTGTAGAGCCACGTATCATAGAGCTCCTGCAGTTGCAGCATCTGCATGAAGGTGTAGAACTCTGTAGCATTTCCAGGTGAGTGTATAGCCCATACTGCATCTACAGGATGGTGTAGAGCATCTGTAACCTTTCCAGGAGTGTGCAGAGCCCATGTGGCTTTCCAAGAAGGGTGTAGAGCCGTTACAACAATTCCAGGAGGGTGTAGAGTATGTTGTAACGTTCCTGGGAATGTGGGAATCTTGTGTGTAACATTCCCGGGCGGGTGTCAAACGTGTGTAGCGTATCACAAGGACGTTGGAGATCTCCTTCAGTACTCCTAGGATGGCGGAGGTCTCGCCCACATCCCCAGGAGGGAGGGAGGGTAGAGATCCTTTAGCATTCCAGAAGGGCGTAGAGATCGTCTAGCATCCCTGAGAGAGAGAGAGAGAGAGAGAGAGAGAGAGAGAGAGAGAGAGAGAGAGAGAGAGAGAGAGAGAGAGAGAGAGAGAGAGAGAGAGAGTGTAGAGCTCTATAGCCACCCTTGGGGGGGGTGAGCTCCTCCAGCATCCCTGAGAGAGAGAGAGAGAGAGAGAGAGAGAGAGAGAGAGAGAGAGAGAGAGAGAGAGAGAGAGAGAGAGAGAGAGAGAGAGAGAGTAGAGCTCTATAGCCACCCTTGGGGAGGGGTGAGCTTCTCCAGCATCCCTGAGAGAGAGAGAGAGAGAGAGAGAGAGAGAGAGAGAGAGAGAGAGAGAGAGAGAGAGAGAGAGAGAGTAGAGCTCTATAGCTCCTCTAGCATCCCTAGGAGGAAGCAGTCTCCTCTGACATCCGTAGGAGGGCGTAGAGCACCTCTAGCATCCCCAGGAATGGCAGGATGTAGAGCATCTTTATCATCCCTGGCATGGAGTAGAGCTTCTCTTGCATTCTTAGAGGTTTTAGAGCTCCTCTAACATTCCCAGAAAAAATGTAGTGCTTCTCTAGCATTCCTAGGTAGGGTTTAGAGCTCCTCTAGTATTCCTAGGAGGGTTTAGAGCTCCTCTAGTATTCCTAGGAGGGTATAGAGCTCCTCTAGCATCTCCAGGAGTACGTAGAGCTCTTCTTTTATTCCCTGGAGGTCACAGAGCTTTGCTTGGCACGGCTGAAGGAGGGGGAAGGGGGCCAGGCAGCCAAGGGACCGGGAACATAATCCTGAATTAAACATGTTGACACAACCGGCGCTCCAGGTCACGGTCCCTGCCTGGCCCTGTTGTGCTGGGGTGTGGTGGGAGTGTTTGTGTGCGTGCAGTGTGTACACTAGGATTTATGGCACGTGTGTGCTGCGATGTGTGAGTTTAGATATGGTGTAGTGTGAGTCATTGGCTATATGGGATGGTTGGCAAAATATTTACGAAAATAAGGTCATTCTTCAGCTCCTACTATAGCTTAGTTCCCCTTGCTTCTGGTACGGTCTTCGTCGACCTCCTCTGGACCTTCTTCAGCAGATCAATGGGAAGTGCTTTGTTGCTTCTGTTTGCTACAGCGCCGCCAGGCACGGATCCTTATCTCGCTGACATTAGGGTGACCAAACCAGTGCAACGTACTGTTGTTTAGGTATAGTGTATGCTGTAAATATCTCTCTGAACATCACGTCCATGTGCTTAAAAGCAGTTTTGATGATAAGCCAGTCGATAGGTAACCTCCATAACAACTTTCCTGATGTAGCGTTAGTTCAGGGGGATAGGCTGGGTCTCATTTCGTCCTGTAAGTCCCTTTCACACTTCGTACAAAAGTACCTCTTATCACTCTTTTCACTGTCTTATCCTCGTCACCTAACATCTGTCCAGAATAATGCTAATCTTTGCAGTCCTGTAGGCTCGTTCCTCCTCCCACAATTTGATAATCATCAGCAAATATATCCAGGTATGACACCGTTTCTGGCAAGTCATTTACACTGACTATGAACAGGAGTAGCCCTCAGACCGAGCCATGTGGAACCCCACGGACTATCTTGCGGCGTTTAAGTGCTGTGTGATATCAATCCTCTCTTTGTTTTCACTTAGGCAGCTCTCAGTTCCAAGAAGGACAATCCTCTTATACCTTATACCTGTCTGTTGCCCGTTGTTCTTAATCAGCCTTTTGTAGAGTCTGCGGCAAAAGCTTTCTGTATGTGCTGAAATGAGTGTTTGTGTGTTTGAAATATGCGTACAGGAATGTAGGAAACGTGTGCCTGGTTGTGTGTGTTTGGATATATGAAGTGTGTATACTTGGACATGGGGATGTATATGTTTAAATGTGTCTATTGGGGTGTTTCTGCTGGGGGGGGGGGGTTTAATCTGTGAACCTGTGTGTAGACATACAGGATGTGTGTGGTGGGATGTGTGTATACTAGCAAGTAGATAAGAGATTAATTAGTTAATCATACGAGGTCATGTTGCCAGGTGACTATTAACCCTCATGGTGGCAGCCATGAGCTGCCTGCCACACCATGAGTACAGAGACGGAGATGGTACAACCACAGCCCGCTGGTCCCACCGACGGCAACCCTATGCTACTCTACAGTGAGAGTCGGTACTCTTATCAGACCAAGCTGCAGCCTTCAGCCTTAAGGTTAGTTTAAATAGCATCTGAGAGCACGTCTTTGAGTCACTTGTCCACATGAATAGGGCCTGTCAGGGGGCCGGCCCGAGAGACCTGCCTCCTGGATGCTGGGGTTACCAGGCCCCCAAGCCTCGCTCTCAGGGCTGCCCCTCGAGACCGTCCCATACCGCTGTTACTTTGGACTCTTCTCAAGGCTTTACCACAGGCCTCTCCCCGAGGAACGTTCCTCACGGATGTTCCCAACAGAAGCGTGTGATTGATCCCAAAAAGCTTCGTCCCAATTGAGTTATGAGGACATATAACTGGTATATATACAGGTTTGTGTGATTATCAGGAAGACAAGCTACCACGAGCTTCTATCCTTAGAAGATAAACAAGTCGCCAACGTACACACACAGCCATACATATGTATACAACAAAACCCGAAGCATAAATCCACCTGCTCAAGAGGGAAGACGTACCTCCCGCTGGATGAAAGCCAAAAGACGGGAGGGATAATCGTAGTCTCAGACCAACACAAAATCTAAAGACGAATCTTTATCTTCAGCTTCAACAGGAAGAATAATAACATCATTTGACTGAAGGGCACAATTATGACAACTGTAAGAAAGCTGTGTCATGGTTCGTTACACTCATTGCGTAGACCATGGTGGGTGAACCAGTGAGAAGACCATGGTGGGTGAACCATTGTGGAGACCATGGTGGGTGAACCATTGTGGAGACCATGATGGGTGAACCAGTGTGGAGACCATGGTGGGTGAACCAGTGTGGAGACCATGGTGGGTGAAACAGTGTGGGGACCATGTTGAATGAACCAGTGTGGGGACCATGGTGGGTGAACCAGTGTGGGGACCATGATGGGTGAACCAGTGCGGGGACCATGGTGAGTGAACCAGTGTGGAGACCATGATGGGTGAACCAGAGTGGGGACCATGGTGGATGAACCATTGTGGAGACCATGGTGGGTGAATCAGTGTGGAGGCCATGGTGGGTGAACCAGTGTGTAGATCATGGTGGGTGAACTAGTATGTAACTAAGCTTTTAGTATATAACAAAACATTATATGTAATGCACCTAAACCAAAGCTCCTTGTCCACAACCAGGCCCCACAGGCCTTCCCATGGTTTCCCCGGCTACTTCATATGACTTGGTTCAGTCCACTGACAGCACGTCGAACCCTGTATACCACATCGTTCAAATTCACTCCTTTCTGTGTGCGCCTCTCTCCATCCTGCATGTTCATGCCCCAATCACTCAAAACCTTTTTCATCCCATCCTTCCATCTCCAATTTAATCTCCCCGTTCTCCATTTTCCCTCTACGTCTGACACATATAACCTCACTCATTCTCTCTACTCGTGCAAATCATTTCAGCACACCCTCCCTAGCTCTCTTACCCACACTCTTTATAACCACACATCTTTTCTTTTTTCTATATTGAAGGTTCCATTCACGGATAAAAGTCCAAATCAAGGCCGGGCCTTAACTGAAATATAGTGAAAATAATGAAAGGGAAAAACAAAAGACACAGGAAAATATATTCGAATTTTGGAGGAATTGAAAAACCTGTCTTTTGAAATGCGCCAGATCATAGTTATTGGGAAAGATATGAGCAGATAGACTGTTCCAGAGCTTCGACGTGAAGGGAAAGAAGCAGGTATCAAAATGGCCCACCCTTGAGTTGCCGATGGCCACACAGTAATCAAATGACGCAGCAGCTTGCCGAGTATGGCGTGGTCTAGCTAGCAGTGTGGGAACACAAGCAGCAAGCTCTCGGGAGCACAAACCAAAGTAATACCTACAGAAGAGGGAAAGTGAACCAACATTGCGGCGTAGGGCAGGGGCGTCAAGTTTGGAAGTTTGCCCGTTTTCGACTAAACTCTGTCAAGTAAGGATGAAGAGCTAAACCCACCCGAGATGTGAGAGCAGTACTCCATACAAGGACGAATCTATCCTTTGTATAAAAGGAACAACTGTTTAGAAGAAAAGAAGTTTCGACAAGACAACCATTCTTTTTTTTAGAGGCAGACTTAGCTATTTCACTTTCATGACTTATTAGACCAAACCATCTCGAACCCCTTACTATTTTCAAATATTTCATTTCCAACACATCCATCATTCTCCACACATTCATATCTACAGGCCATGCCTTGCAGCTATACAATAATGTTGGTACTACTATATCTTCAAACATACCGATATTTGCCCTCTCAGATTACGATCTCTCTCCCTACATTCTCCAGTGTTAGTAGAATATTCGCCCATTCACCCACCCTATGACTCGCTTCCACTTCCGTGGTTTCATTCACCACCATGTTCACTTCCAGGTATCTAAAACACATCATTTACTCCAATTTCTTCTCCACTAAAACTCACACCCCAACTAACTTTTCCCTCAATTCTACTAAATCTAATAACCTTGCTTTTACAGAAATTTGCTCTCAACTCCCTCTTTTCACATCCTTCCACACTCACTGACTAACTTCAGCAGTTTCACACTTGAATTTACCACTAGTGCTGTATCATCAATATACAACAAATGACTCACTTACCAAGCCCTCTCATCCCATACAGACATAGCCGCCCCTCTCTCCTAGACTCGCACTTACCTCCATCGCCACCATATCCATTAACAGATCAAATAACAATAGTAACATCAAACACCTCTGCCTCAGACCAACCTTTACTTGGAACCGTTCCTCTCCTCTCTTCCTCCTCGCACATGCCTTTAAACCTTGACAAAACTTCACTGTTTCAAACAACTTTCCTCCCACATTGTATATTAAGACCTCTACTAAGCTTCTCTACCACACGCTTTCTCAAGATCTATAAATGCCACTTGCAAATCTATCCGTTTCTCCAAGTATTTACCACACACATTCTTCACTGCAAACACCTGATCCACACATCCTCTACCTATTCTGAAACCTCACTGTTCCTCCCTAGTCTGATGCTCTTTATATGTCTTCACTCTCTCACCTTTTCCATACAATTCACCGGTTGCACTCAACAAATGTATACCTTTGTAGTAAGAAACTCACCTTTATCTCCCATGTCTTTATAAAAATGGCACTACACATGCATTCTGCCAATCCTCAGGCACCTAACCATGATCCATACATACCTTAAAAATCCTAACAAGCCAATCAAAAACATAGTTAACCCCCGTCTTGATAAATTCATCAGCAATACCACCCACTCCAGCCGCCTTGCCACATTTCACCTTTCGTAAGGCTTTCACCACCTCTTTTCTCTTCACCACAGCACTTTTCATAACACTCACTTCGCATATCACCCCAACCAAACTCCCTACATCTGCAACCCTATCTCAAAAGACATTCAACAGTCCTTCAAAATACTCACTTTATCACCTCTCTTCATGAATACCTGTCACCACTACCTCTATTGCTCCCTTCAACGATGTTCCCATTTGTACTTTTGTTTTTTGCCCATTATTCACCTCCTTCCAAAACATTATTCACCTCCTTCCAAAACAACTTTATTCTCCCTAAAGTTAACTGATACTCGCTCACCCCAACTCTCATTTGCCCACTTTTTCAACCCCTGCACCTTTCTCTAGACTCCCTGCCGTTTTCTCTAATGCGTCCCCTCAAGAATCTGCACTCCTTTCATGTAAGTGCTGCCTAAACGCCTCTCTTTTCTCTTTCACAAGCAACTTTACTTCTTCCTCCCGCCACTCACTACCCCTATTAATCTGCCCATCTCCCACCTGTCAGATGCCACATGCATCTCTTGCACATGCCAGACCTGCTTCCCTGAATAGCTCCCATTCCTCACCTACTCCAGTCGCTTCATTTGCTCTCACCTTTTGCCATTCTACACTCAATCTCTCCTGGTATTTCTTCACACATGTCTTTTCCAAGCGAACTTACTTTCACCACTCTCTTCTCACCGATACTGTTTTATCTTTTCCTAAAACCTTAACAAATCTTCACCCTCGACTCCACTAGATAGCGATTAAACATCCCACCAATTGCCCCTACGAGAATATTCATATCCAATAGTCTCTTTTTTACTCGCCAAACAATCAGTATATAATCAATAATTCCCGCTTCTTATCTTTCGTACTTACATACATATACTTGTGCACGTCCCTCTTTTAAACCAGAAATTCCCATTCACCAGTCCTTTTTCAGCAGAGAACTCCACAAGTTGTTTACCATTCCATCTATAACACTGCCTCCCTCACCCCCATAGTCATTCACTTAAATGCCACATTACCCACCTTCGCCATCAAATCACCCACTATTAATACCTGTATCTTGCATGGAAGCTGCTGACACACCCGTTACGCTGCTCCCAAACACTCGTGGAGAGTCATTGTCACAATGTCAGGGTCACTCCCTGCGTGGGTAACGAGCCGTTACAATGTGCCTCCAGTGGGTACTGATGGCCGGTATTTTAACAGGGTTCCGGCTGGGGAAGGGAGAGTTCTAGCTATGGGGAGAGGCAAAAGGGGAGTCGTACGAAGGATGTTACATGGAGCGCGCTCGACCCAGCGGGAGCGGTACGCCACTGCGAGCAGTTAAAATGCACAGACGGACGGGCCGTACTTGGGGAACACGGTCCGTTGCTAGAGCACGGTCGCCGGCATACGCACGGAGACAAGGACACGGCCAGTCTACAGACGAGTTGATAACGCCATGAAACTGACCTCTGATACGAGAGACCTTGTAGTGGAGTACTACATCATCTCGTAAGTGGCAAGAACGACTGTAAGCTTGAAATGTTAGGTAGTAGCCTATCATTGTGATGTCGTGTGGCCGCAATTATTCTGACTTACCCAGCTAGTAGTTACTGGTGTTATTATAACAGGCGTCAATATGTGACTAGAGTGTCATACCAATTTTCACCCACGTATTGTGACTCATACTGCCCTGCAGTGTTGTGACCATTTGTGTGTCAGGGTGTTTTATGGAGTTCCTACATGACTCTTAACTATGACACATCACTTTCATCCCCGTCTGTAAATTCAGGTATTAAATGTAAGAATGTTAACGGCTTTTCCTTAGCTTACAGGAAGCTGAGTGATCATGGGGAGCCTGGACCGCCCCCCCTCCCCTTGGTATAATTGGACCATTAGTGTCATTATGAAGGGGTCTTACTGAGGCCATGACTTTTGGGCTCCCATGGTACTCTTGACTGGCTACTGCTCTCTCTCTCTCTCTCTCTCTCTCTCTCTCTCTCTCTCTCTCTCTCTATATATATATATATATATATATATATATATATATATATATATATATATCAAATTACTCGCATTTGTAACATGGACGATAAATCCATTACACCCACAGGACATGGGTCCGCTGACACACCAAGCTTTTGTCTATTCATCAAGAGTTGCCCTGAAGCTGTCCTGGGATACAGGTGAAAGCTTGGTGTCTTTGCCTTACTATTTCCTGTGGATATATATATATATATATATATATATATATATATATATATATATATATATATATATATATATATATATATATATATATGTGTGTGTGTGTGTGTGTGTGTGTGTGTGTGTGTGTGTTTGTGTGTGTGTGTGTGTGTGTGTGTGTGTGTGTGTAAAGGGTAAGGCGGATCAATCGTTTAGGAATGTCGTAGTGTGATTAGTGTTGAGGAAGTGAGTCTCGGACAGATGCGGGTCTAAATGAGAGTGAAGAACGAGAGATGGTGGAGTGTTAGTGATAACCCACCTGGCCAAGAGGAAGACGATGAAGAGAGGCGAGCGTTTAGGTAGCAGCTGACTGAGTATGTCACGAGTTCTTGATGCAAGAGAACGGGTGTAAGAGATGGGCGATTTAATTGTGAAAGTGAATTACAAGGCAGCTGGGAGTTGTAACTGTGGGGCATGGGGTATTCACCAAGGTGAAATTATATGGTGAACTGTGTATGTTGTCGCATGATGAAAAAGGGCTGGTGACTGGGAATACCTAGTTTAAAAAGTGGGACATACTGCATAGGAATATATAGATTAGTAGGAGAGACTCTTGGTTGTGAATGTGTTGAGAGGGATGTCTGACCATTATGACCTGGGAGAGGCAAGGGTGAAGATTTATAATGGTTTTCGGAAAAGAGGAAATGATTTGGGTGAAAAGAGGGTGGTGATTGTGAGCGAGCTTAGAAAATAGACTTGTGTGAACAAATACCAGGAGATATTGAGTTTTGAATTCAAAAAGATGAGAGTAAACGAAGCCAAAGGAATGGTTTGGAATGGGATGTATTTAGGGAAGCAGTGCTGGCATGTGCGAGCGAAGTGTGTGGCATGAGGAAGATTGGAGGTGGGCAGGTGAGAAGTGTGTGCTGGGGGTGACGAAATAAAGTTGAAATGACATGTGGCAAGGCGGTTGGAATGGGTTCACAGCTGAATTTCATAAGAAAGGGGTGACAGTATTGATGATTTGATAATCAGGATTTTCAGTACATGGTTAATGTGTATACCCGAGGATTGGCAGAATGCATGTACAGTACCGCTGCATAAAGGCATGTGGGACAAAGAAGTGTTTGTGCTACATAGGTATACGTTTGTTGAGTGCGTCTGATAAGTTGTATGAGAGTGTGGTGGCATACACGACCAGCAGACTAGGGATGAACAAAGAAGTTTCAGAAGTGGCAGAGGATATGTGGATCAAACGTTCGCTTTAAAGAACGTGTGTGAGAAAGACTTAAGAGATACAGAAACATTTGTATGTGACACTTATGGATCTGAAGAAAGCATAGGATAGGATCAGTAAAGATTAGGATAGCATCAGTAAAGATTAGGATAGGATCAGTAAAGATGCTTTGTGGAAGTTGTTACGAATACGTAGTGTGGGAGGAAAGCTATTAGAAGCAGTTATGAGTTTGTATCAAAAGATTAAGGCACGTGTGCGAGTGAGTAGTGGAGAGGGTGACTCATTCCAAGAGAAGGTGGGTGTGCGCCCGGGATGTATGATGGCACCATGGTTGTTTAATTCGTTTATGGATAGGGGTGGTGAGGGAGGTGAATGCAAGCATCTTAGAGAGAGGGGCGAGTGTGCATTATGTAGGAGAAAAGGAGGCCTGGGGAATGAGCCAGTTGTTCTTTGCTGATGACACAGCACTGGTGACAGATTCGAGTGAGAAACTGCAGAACTTGGTGTCTGAGTTTGGGAGAAATTAAGGAGAGGAGAAAGTGGAGATTAAATGTGCGGCAATAAGAAAAGTACGTTTGAGAGAGCTGAAGAGAGCGTGCTGGAATGGTTTGGACACATGCAGTCAATGAGTAAGGAGAGGGTGACAAAGAGGATGGACGAGTCGAAAGTGGAGGGGACAAGGAAAGAAATATCAAATTGGAGATGAAAGGATGGAGAGCAAAACATTTTGAGCGTTAGGAGCCGGAAAAAGTAAGAGGGCGGAACGCGTACATTCGAAAGAGTAAATTTGAGAGATGTGGTTTACAGGGAGCGTCGTGCTGTCAACGGATTGAACCAGGGCATACAAAACAACCGGGGTAGACCACGGAAAAGTGTGTGGGACATGGATGAGGATAGGAGAGACTGTCCTTATGGTGCATTATACATGACAGTTGGGCAATGAACGTGTGACTGAGGCCTTTTCTTCGTCTGCTACTGACGCTATCTTGCTAGCTTGAGGAACAGTGAACAAGTGTTAAAGAAGAATATATATATATATATATATATATATATATATATATATATATATATATATATATATATATATATATATAACATGTAGCAGTAATATAAAACCGAGTCAAACTCTATTTACATGAAAAACGGATAATGTCATGCGTGTCCAACAAGAGACCAATTAATGTAGCTTCACCATCGGTTTAAACCCTGGCCTGGTGAGGGCCACCACTGTGATAGACCCTGGCCTGGTGAGGGCCACCACTGTGGTGGACCCTGGCCTGGTCAGGACCACCAGTGTAAGATACCAAGCGACTTTAATCCACACAACCTTTGTGTTCGTCTTGAATGGGATGGAGGTTCATTTTGTAGTTTTCTGATAGAGACACTGTAGTCCACTGTATTAGTAGCTATTACATCTGACATGTAAGCCATACTGATATAAAAGAAACAGGTAAATAACTGACAAGTAATGATGCATTCGTAAAGACAATACAGATATATGCCAGTCGGTTGCGTATGTGTTCTTCTGATCTGAATGGAAGTGATTCCCGTTCGCAGAACCCCAGTCTTTGTCTACACCTCCGGTACACTTACATTTTCATCTTCAACCTGCGAGTCAAACAACAAGATTGGCAGTCAAAAGGGGGGGGAAAAAGAAATCAGCGAGAAAGAACCAAGGACGTGACGAAAGAGGAGGAGCAGGAAGGGGAGGATAAAGAGTGGTAACGGCGCCTCGGAGGGAAGAAGGTGGGGGGCAAAGACCCACCACAAGGAGGTAATGAAGAAAGAGAGACGTGAGGTGAGGTTCGAGGCGTCAATGGGGGAGAGGACCTGCTGAGCAACATTCACGTCCCTGCCTGATGTCTTCCCCCCCTCCCCTCCATGCATGTGTCAGCATTACAGCTGTCGCCCTCACCAGGAGCTATGATCCTACCGGGAGCCTGTCAGGTCACCACCTCACAAGGAGGAACGACCTTTGCACTCAGGTGCCAGCCGTGCGGGTTCACACGGAGGCGCCAGTCAGGTCACCAGCACACAGGTGAGTGTATCAGGTCACTATGACACAAGGAAGCCAGTCAGGTCACCAGCACACAGGTGAGTGTATCAGGTCACTATGACACAAGGAAGCCAGTCAGGTCACCAGCACACAGGTGAGTGTATCAGGTCACAATGACGCAAGGAAGCCAGTCAGGTCACCAGCACACAGGTGAGTGTATCAGGTCACAATGACGCAAGGAAGCCAGTCAGGTCACCAGCACACAGGTGAGTGTATCAGGTCACTATGACACAAGGAAGCCAGTCAGGTCACCAGCACACAGGTGAGTGTATCAGGTCACAATGACGCAAGGAAGCCAGTCAGGTCACCAGCACACAGGTGAGTGTATCACGTCACCGTGACACAAGGAAGCCAGTCAGGTCACCATGACTCAGGGGAGAGTCAGGTCACCCCAGAGAATAGGATGAATAACATTCAATTTGCTAATGCAGACCAGGCACCTTGAAGTCTGCACTTACTCTGCAGCAAGATATATATATATACATATATGTATATATATATATATATATATATATATATATATATATATATATATATATATATATATATATATATATATATATATATATAGCTTTAATAGGATAGCATTGATTAGGGCCTCAGTTGCCCATGCCGTCTCAGCTAACATAAAAAAATAATAGTATAGCAAAAATGAGACACAGAACTGGGTGGAAAATCAAAGATATCCTACGGAGGAGAGTGAGGTCGTGGTGGCTTGTATACTGATCATGGCTCAGCTGAGTGGTTGTGATCACAGCTCCCGAGCAAATTGTCAACAAGTCGAGAAAGATTAATTTTGTATGACCCAGCAACTTCTTATAACATGTTTAGGGAAAAATCTTGCCCCAGACGTCTCATGACCCTTTTGACAAAATTGATGACCTCTCTCTCTCTCTCTCTCTCTCTCTCTCTCTCTCTCTCTCTCTCTCTCTCTCCATCTTACCCCTCTTGACAAAACTCATGACCCATTACGCTCTCATGATCTCTATACCAGAAATCATGGTCTGTTACCCCTCTCATGACCGACTTAAAAACAAGAAATCATGCTCCCACATTCTTATAAAGCAATGCTCTCGCATAAAACTACACTTACCCAACACTCTCACAAGTTATCAAGGTTCATGATGTGGAGAACGGGCCAGCGACATCTTATGATGTCATGTTACCATAACACTCATTTCCCAGTGTTGGACGACCGCATCAGTCACTGGCCGCCACGACCACCCACCACAATTATGGCATTATGCAACGGAAATAACTTCTCTCTCCGAGAAACAGCTGTAATAATCCTGGTGGCTTACGCTGTGACCTAATCTCTGCCCGAGGAACAGCGGCTGCCCTCGGCTTGGTGGCTTTATACCAAGGTCAAACAGCAACAGAAGTGAGGTGGGAGTCAGCAACTTTCGACTTCAGTGTCGGAATCTCTGCATTCCTAAGGTCTCAGCCAATCAACGACGCCCTACCCTCCTTACCAGCCAATGAACGACGCCCTACCCTCCTTACCAGCCAATCAACGACGCCCTACCCTCCTCACCAGCCAATCAGCAATCGTGTGCCCACGTCTTCTATCTAGTCTCTGACCAATCTAGAGGGTTATATAATCTCGAAAGGGCCACCAGCTTCATCTCACATGGACTGCTCTTATGGTCTGAATTTGGCCACCCTCGTACACCCAGGGAGGGGCGAACCAGTCAAGCAGTCGACCTGCCTTCGACAAGTGCACCACACTGATGTCTCTGCCATGTGACTCCAAACTGAAGGAGCGAGCCCTCGGGGGTACCTTCCCTGTCATCAGAAGTCTACTTGGTGTGTCTCTTGATCACTTCGTCTTCCTGGAAGGTCTCTGTTCTGCCTCATATTTGACGTGGGACATTGCCATTACTCTCTGTATCCGGCATCATTAATAAAGACCGTGGCATGAACCATATCTCTCTCTCTCTCCTGCAGAACCTCTACGAGACTCTATAGTCTTATCGCCTGCTTCACCTCCTGCACCCTCACCAGCACTGTGGGATTCTTGCCATATGCCAACCTCTCCAACACTTCACCTTGCCTTACCTGACCTCACCTTCTCATCAAGATCAGTAGCATCTTGCTCTGGGTTATATCATCTCTGTATATTACCCAGTAAAGCACTGTGTTGTTGTGCTTGTCACCTGTGTTTCCGTATCCCTTTTTCAGTCCATCGCCAAACACAAATGAAGTATAAAACATGAAAGAACCTTTCAACTTTTTCAAGTGGTGTCGAGTTGAGCGAGTGAGACTTCTGAAACACCCTCCTCAATCTGGCTCAGAACTCTCTCTCTCTCTCTCTCTCTCTCTCACTCTCTCTCTCTCTCTCTCTCTCTCTCTCTCTCTCTCTCTCTCTCTCTCTCTCTTACACACACACACACACAGATGTTTGCTCCCTCCCCCACATAATGACTCCCTTCCCCTCCCTCAACCTCACATAATGAGTCCCCTCCCCTCCCTACCCAACATAGTGACTCTCTTCCCCTTCCCTCCCCACATACCGACTCCCCTTTCCTCCCTCACCCACAAATTATAATGATGCTACAGAAGATAAAAAACTAAAGAAAAAAAACGAACATATAAAAAGCCTCTAATGTAGCAAGGCGCCACCTTCTCACACACACACAGACACACACACACATACACACAGACACACACACACACACACACACACACAAACACACACACACAAACAAACACACACAAAAAAAACCGCCTTCAATGAATCATCAAGAAGCAGCGTGACATAGACAGGTCCTTAGAAAACGAGAACAACTTACTGGAATTCTCAAGAAAGTGACTAAAAATCAGCATTCTTAATATAACTTGTTGACATTTCGTGTTACACATTGTGTCATATATCCGTTTCCAGAGCGAAATGAAAGCCATTGACGATGCTGGTTCATCAGTAAACATGTAGAGGTTTCGTATGGTCGCTCATTGGTCCGGTATGATGTAAGTTATGCTCACTCCCGCCCGATCCACGATTAACCCCCCAAGACAACTACCAATTTGCTCAGTGTTACTCACGGTTCATGTCGATCATGACGGCGGCGGTCAGGGGCGAGGTCAGGTTGGTGTTGGTGACCTCGCACGTCACCAACTTCTTGAGGTCCCTGCGAGTGAAGGGCCCCATACTGAGCGTATTGGCTCGGATGGGCGGGCCCACGGGCCCCTGCAGGAGCACATTGTTGGGCCCCGGGTGGAGCATGTTATCCTGCAGGTGGTCATCCATTTGGCTGTCGATGAGGCGACCCTCCAAGAACCAGAGGACCCTCGGCGAAGGCGAACCTGTCGAGGAAGACGACCACACCGGTGAATGGATGAAACATTATACGTCAAGAAACACATCAAAGGAGCAGCCTTGCTAATCTACAGGCCAAGGTCCCTGGAGGAGGAGAGCGGGCGGCGTAGCGTCAACACACGACACTGAACTAACATTACGCTCAGGGCGCGGCCGACACAACACGTCTCCCGGCTCACCATGTCTTCCTCTTTCTCCACAATATAAAAAGAATTTTTCTTTTCTTTACTGAAATGTGTGTGTGTGTGTGTGTGTGTGTGTGTTGGGGGCGGGGGGATACTATGCTGCTGTGGAGCAAAATTTTTATAACACCAAGATAACGTTTTGTGGGCGTATAGACAGACAGACACACACACACACACACACACACACACACACACACACACACACACACATTCATCATATGTATGTGCACCACAATCATCCAAGAAAGGTGCACAGACTTTTGAACCAGTTCAGGTCCAGCATCTCTGGAAAACCTACAAATGTCTGCTCATATATACACACACTTCGCCTGAGCTCACCACGATAAAGTAAAATAATCTGTGTTCATCTCAGTGTTAGTGTGTGAACAGCGCACTTGCAGTCCAGAATTTCTTGATGCTGAAATCAGCAAAATTCATGAGATTCACCGTCCTCAAAGTAACCCACGACCTCCATTGACAAACCTGCGCCAGAAAGATACTTTTCAACTCAGTAGCCAAGGAACCTTACAGTACTGAAAAACCTTACAGTATTACCGCGTCACAACAACTTCCCAGGACTAACTCAACTTATTATGGAATTTGATACCAATTTTGCTTTACAGACACTAATACAGTAGGAAACTTGCCCATAAAAACTCTATTTGAAATAATCAAATGCTCGTGTTTGCCAGATACTATGCAAAGAGTGCAGCGAAGATGAAAAAGAACTGAATGCAAGATTAAGCTGTATCTTTTTTTGTGTGTGTTGGAGAGGAATAAAGTGCTCCATTCCTGGATATGTAGGGCTTCAGCCACCCCACCGACCGGAACAACGTTCAAATTTTTTGTTTATCTAATTGTAGCTAGACCACGCAACACTGCCACGTCATATGATCACTGAGTGGCCATCGGAAACTCAAAGGTGGGCCGCTTTGATATCTACTTCTTTTCCTAGACGTCGAAGATTTGGAACACTCTACTTTCTACTGTCTTTTCCAACAACTAAGACCTGGCGCATTTTAAGAGGCAGGTTTTTCACTTCCTCCATAATTCGTGAATATTTTCCCTTGTCTTTTCTTTTTCCGTTTCATAATTCTCTATATCTTTTCATTAAGGCTCGCCTTGATGTGAACTTTTGGCTTCCGTTTCGATAATCATATATACCATCATTAGAGCCTGTAATATATATATATATATATATATATATATATATATATATATATATATATATATATATATATATATATATATATATATATATAATTCTTATTATACTTAACTCCCGCATTAGCGAGGTAGCGCAAGGAAACAGACGAAGAATGGCCCAACCTACCCACATACACATGTATACACATAAACGCCCCCCCACACACACATACACAGACATATACATATATACACATGTACATACCCATACTTGATGCCTTCATCTCTTCCCGTCGCCACCCCACCACACACGAACTACCATTCTCTCCCCCCCACCCTCCAGCGAGGCGGCGCTAAGAAGAGACAAAAAGGCCACATTCGTTTACACTCAGTCTCCAGCTGTCATGTGTAATGCATCGAAACCACAGCTCCCTTTCCACAGACGCTTCACATGCCCTGGTTCAAACCACCAACAGCACGTCGACCCCGGCATACCGCATCGTTCCCATTCACTCCCATTCCGTGCATTCCTTTCACCCTCCTATTTAGCGATGCAAACACAGTTCATGTTTCTTTTTGTTCAATGTTGTTATATCTAAACAACCGGATGGTGTAATGATGGGTTCACCACTTGGTCTAACATTAGCTAACGATTTTTTTCCACCATGAAGTCAGTTGACGGGAAGAATGTCTGCCACATTTCAAACCTTTGTTTTATAGACAATGTGTTTTTGATTTAATATTCAATAAGGGATATTTCAATAAAATTTCTCTTGATCAAGGAGCTAGAGGTTATAATTGAAGCAGCAACAGCCTAATCAATACAATGATCATGTCCTCTGATGTGAATAAACGAGGCAGTAGAAGCGTGTCCTGTTATTATACAGTATTTATGTTGCTTAAGTCTAACAGAGAGACAGACCCCTACCGCTCTGCCCAGTATAAAACATATTACAGCTTTTACAAGGTATTCTGCAAACACAACCCCAAGAATTTTCAGGTGAGTTTTTGATTAGAAAATTCTTAATAGTATTGGTATTGCTGAAGGATGAATTGGTACTGCTGAAGGATACATTCACATTCAGGGTTTCGAGTACGTGGGGAACTAAAGTAAAATCATCAATAAACGAAGAAAACTAAAAGATTCTCGGTATCACTGGGAGGTTTGGGGTTAACTTTATGAAATGATTTCATTGCCAAAGCAAGATATCTATCAATGAAAGATCTGGGATACTTTCACTTGAATCCAATAGTATATATCTTTTCAAACTCTTCTGCAAAAAATTCTAGAATGCATGTAAGTAATGCCCTAAAGACAATCGACAATAATGTTGAATATCTAATTTTGTCATGTTTAATGATTAATGATGAGTATATGAACGAACATTGGTGGTTTTTCTATTAATGCTACACTTGAACATGTTGCCGACCCTATTAATCAAGCAATATAGAAATGGTAACACACAAGCATTCTATACTTACACCGTAAGTTCTATAAAGGTATCAAATGGTTAAGCAAGGGGAGAAATGTTTGTGTAAATTTTCACATGCGTTGTAAAGGTATATTGTATGGAAATATGTCAAAGCCAGTTGCTCCAAGCTGTCCAATACGATTCATTAGTGCTCTTAGAAATTTGAAGGTAGATAGTGAACTATACATAACCAAAGCAGATAAGGATAGTAAAGTTGTGATCGTGGACAAAGATGATTAGCTGTCCAAAAATGAATCATCTTTAATAACTATCATGTGATTATGCAACACTAGATATCCACTCAAAACTGTTCATTCTCACTTTACAGACAACTGAAGAAGTTACTGAAAGAGAAATGGTTCTCTCATCAAAAGTTTTTCACCAATGCCCCTTTCATTGCCATATATATGGGGACTTGTCAAAACACATAAGCCAAAATATCCAGCAAGACCCATAGTGAGTTTAAGAGTGCTCAATCACCTATAAGTTATCATAATGGTTAGCTTCTTCATTAAGCCCACTGGTGGGTAATACAGCAAAGTCTAATATTATGAACAATGTAACTTTTGTTACTGCACTTAATAATCTACCAGCGTAATTCTATTTTAGGATTGTGAGTTTTGATGTTACCTCCTGTTCACAAAAGTTCCTGTTAATGACCTATTATAATATCTTCCGAGTACTTTGAATAATCTTGATATACTTGTTTCAAATTATGTGTATCTTAAACTTATAAATTTGTGTATAAAAAAACAATAATCTTAATTTAATGGGGAATATCATGCTCAGAACTTTAAATGGCGATGAGTAACCCTCTTTCACCAGTGTTTAGTAATTTTATATATAAATGGTAAATTTTGAAAGAAAATTACTAAGAGAAATTCTACCCTCTGAGGCAATCTGGATTAAGTATTTAGATGATGCTCTTTGTGTCTGACCAACAAGTGAGGATTAATAAACATTTCTCCTCCCCTAGCTCAACAATTTAGTACCTTCTATCAAATTCACTGTAGAAGTAGAAACTGCTTGTATGTTAACATTTTAGATCGCTTGATACGATATGATTGGCTTGATACAATATGATTAAGTCCACCATTTACAGAAAACCCACTAATGTCCGTTCACACGTTCACTATTACTCAAAATGACAGAATTGAACAATCAACATTTCTGTCCAAAAACTTATTGATAAAGAGTTTGAGGAGATATATAATACTGGATCCAAGGTAAAGTATCCGAGATAATATGTCTCTTAATCTAGCAAAGCAATCGTATCATAGAGTTAACCCCAAACCTTCCCCATGTTACTAAGAATCTTTTAGTTCTGCTACTTAGTTCCCATCTACTCGGAGCCTCTGATGTGAGTATAGCCTTCAGCAATACCAATATTATTAAGAATATTCTAATCAAAAACTCACCAGAAAATTCAATGGGCTGTGTTTACAGAATACCTTGTAAGATTTTTGATATGTTTTATTTTGGGCAGACCGATAAGAATCTTCATGCTGACTTAAGCAACATAAATATAGTATAAGAACAGGACAAGAATCAAATGTTTCCTTTAATCATGTTAAAAATTATGACCACTGTATTGACTGGAGCAATGCTAATTCAGTTATATGTATCGACTGGAGTAATGCCAATTCAGTTATTATAAACTGTAACTCCTTTACTACGAAAGATATCACTGAAACTTATATCACTGAACAAAAAAAAGAACTGTAACATTAATATTAGTGAAGGTTTATACAAATTGGATAGCTTCACTGTAGGAAAAATTTGTAAACAGTTCCCTTTCTTGTCCATATAATAAAAATCTTTTGAAAGGCATGTTGCCAAACCCGAACACACCAAGCCGAACACCAACATACGGTAACGCTTGTTTGTCAATTGCGTCTTAACTACGTCTCTTCCTTGCATATCAACTGACTGTTATATGTCTTCTATCTCATTCTTGTATCTCCCATGACGATGTGATCATTCATTACGCGAAAGTGGACATAGGTACTTTTGTTTCATTTTCCTGTCTTTTATTGCATATATATATATATATATATATATATATATATATATATATATATATATATATATATATATATATATATATATATATATATATATATATTATCCCTGGGGATAGGGGATTAAGAATACTTCCCACGTATTCCCTGCGTGTCGTAGAAGGCGACTAAAAGGGGAGGGAGCGGGGGGCTGGAAATCCTCCCCTCTTGTTTTTTTTTTTTTAAATTTTCCAAAAGAAGGAACAGAGGGGGCCAGTTGAGGATATTCCAAAAAAGGCCCAGTCCTCTGTTCTTAGCGCTACCTCGCTAACGCGGGAAATGGCGAATAGTTTAAAAAAAAAAAAAAAATTATATATATATATACACACACACACACACACACACACACGAACAAAGTGCATATGAACGCGCACCTTCAAAGAACATACAAACCTCCAACAGCCAGGATCGAACCCAGGACCTCTGTGCAACAGGCGGGAGCACTACCGCTAAGCTATGATCGTCCCTAATAGGGAAATGACTATTCGAATACTATGTACTCGAATATCCTTCGTCTCACGTTGGTGAGCAACGGGGCGATCATAGCCAAGCGGTAGCGCTCCCGCCTGTTGCACAGAGGTCCCGGGTTCGATCCTGGCGGTTGGAGGTTTGTGTTCTATGAAGGTGCGTGTTCATATGCACTTTGTTCGTATTCATACACCTCCACGTTGTACAGTTAGGTTCGGTAAAATGCTATCCGCTGGCTGTGTGAGCCTGGGAAATGACCGGTGTAGATCCCGTTGCTCACCAACATGAGACGAAGGGTATTCGAGTACATAGTACTCGAATAGTCATGTCTCTATTAGGGGCGATCATAGCCTAGCGGTAGCGCTCCCGCCTGTTGCACAGGGGTCCTGGGTTCGATTCTGGCTGTGGGAGGTTTGTATGATATCTATCTATCTATCTATATATATATATATCAGGCTTTTATCGTTATCATATGATTAGGGTCATAAAGTGGGCAACAGTCCTCATTATTCTTAGCACATTGACTTAAGGATGACATCATCATAACCCTACCTGATGTAGATTCATTGTTGACGTCACCACCGGAGCCGGAACCATACAGGAGAGAACAATACAAAAGTCCTCAGCTCATCACTGACAACATGGCTGGCTACATAACGCAACCATAAGTACCTTATTGGCCTCCCCTTCTGCCGGGCAATAAGGAATCCGATGGCTGCCAGCGCAATATATGGCAGGGCGAGAAATGCCTCGGAAAAATTTGTGATCGTATTTTTCTTTTATTGGGAGGAATACAGCTGCGTATTCCCGGCCACCAGTGGCAGTGTGGAGGTGCCGTTGCCTGGAGGGAGTGGGCCTGAGGTCCACTCAGTGGGGGGAAGACGACGATATTGTGGGCAAGCCTCAGCTGTGGAGGACACACAGTGCGAGAGGAGTCTTACCTCATATTGTGGGGTGTACAGGAGGAGCTGCCGATCCCTTGCCCTCCGTTATGAATGGTCCAGGCAGTTCTAGGACTCTGGAAATAGCTTCTCCCCGAGGACTGGGTGATACAGGGGCAGACTGATCCAGGGGGTCCCGGCGCCCTGATAGCTTGAATGGCTCTCACGCTGGTTATCCTTCACGTGACTACAAACATTATATATATATATATATATATATATATATATCCCTGGGGATAGGGGAGAAAGAATACTTCCCACGTATTCCCTGCGTTTCGGAGAAGGCGACTAAAAATGGAGAGAGCAGGGGACTGGAAAGACATGCCAGACTGGAGGGTATGCCAGAAAACTGTAGACGTGTATGTTACGTGCAACGGAATGTTGCTTCCTACAACACATGCCCACAGCGGCACCACAGGTGCGCCACCATCTGCATGACCCTGGCGACCCACTATCCAAGCCTCCACACCATCACCTGCACGACCCAGGAGACCTAACTTCCCCAGCATCCACACCATCACCTGCATGACCTTACAACTCACCTGTATGACCCTACATGGTCAATGGTCGTCAGACGGTCTGAGACTCAACATATGCTATCGCCATCAAGCAATCACATGACATCATGTTGTTGTCATTAATTCTCTGTGATTTTTTTTACATAGTTTTTACATTCTTTCGTAAAAGATCTTTAACAAGTACATAAAGGGAAGTAAGAAAGAGAAAAATTGAAATGTATTCTTGGGTGAAAATTATGATCGATTTTCGCCGGCTCCGTTCGTATGTAACTCAATTTTTCCCACGAGAACGATTTTGCAAGTTAGCGAGAAGTTTCCAAACTTATAAGGGAACCTTTACAGACATGGTCACTGGATACTGGAATAACGTGCCTTATAATGTTATTATAAACGACAGAACACTTGACGCGTTCAAGAAGACCTGGACCATTAATCTCGGTGGGTAAGTCACCATTATTTACACAAATGGTAATAATGACCTTCAGCAGGTAACCTTGTTACAGGATAATAGGCTTTTTAGTAACTCCTCTCTCTCTCTCTCTCTCTCTCTCTCTCTCTCTCTCTCTCTCTCTCTCTCTCTCTCTCTCTCTCTCTCTCTCTCTTTACGTACCATATCAAACTGTCGGCCAAGAAGAAAACACTATCTTATACTCAAGTTAGCTGCTGTGTTTAGCCATGATAGTCAAGTTCAAACTGTGTTAAAGTGACATCTATTTCATTCTATCACACAGTTAAGTAGAGGTTTATTACTCCTGCAGCTTCACATTCTCATCACACCACTCACTACACTCTCACATCTGCCCATCTCCTACCTTCCGCATGCCTCACACTTCCCTCACACATGCCAAAGCTGCTTTCATAAATACTTCCCATTCCTCGCCCACTCTCACAACTTCATTAGGTCTCACCTTTTGCCATTTTACACTCAGAGTCTCCTGGCATCTCTTCACAAAATTCTCTTTTTCAAGCTCACCCACTTTCATCACCCGTATCTTTTCCTCTTGTCTGAAAGACTTATGCAAATCTTCACCCACGACTCCTGCAGGTAATGACCAAACGCCACACCAGTTGTCTCTGCTAGCAAAGTCACGTCCAAGAGTCTCTCTGTGTACGCCTATCATGTAGTACATAATCCAATAATTTCCCCAGTACCATCTCTCTAACTCGCCTACGTATACTATGCACGTCCCTATCCTCAAACCAGGTTTCCTAATAACCAGTCAGTCCTTTCCAGGCACACGACTACACAAGCTCTTCACTCCTCTTATTCACAACACTGGGTACGCCAAGCCCTCCAGTCACGCCCTCAACTGCCACATTACGAATTCTCGCATTCAAATCACCCATCACTAATACCCGATCTATTCACACACTCACTCAGCTCCTACCAAAACACTCGTCTCTCGTCCACTGTCCTTTCACTTCCAGCTGCATATGCACTAATGATCACCCACCTCTCGTAAATTAATCTAATTATTACCTACATCATTCTGGGGTATTCTCAGCGTGTCATAGAAGGCGACTAAAGGGGGTGGGAATGGGTGGTTAGAACCACTCCACTCTTCTTATATTTCAGTTTCTGAATGATGGAAAAGGAGCCTAGCGAGAAGTCCTCATCATCCTCGAAAGCTCAGGCTGGGGTGTTTGAATCCGTGGACGTAACTAAGATGAGAATAAAGGAGAGGGAGGTGTTATGTTCGAGGAAAGAAACCTGAATGTTCTGGCTACGAGTAACACAAAGCTCAAGGGTAAAGGAGAAAAATGGTTCGGAAATATCTTAGGAGCAGAATCGGGGGTTGGTGAGACGGCAAGAGCTAAGGAAGTGGTAGCAATACTGCTGAAGCAAGGATTGAAGAAGTGTGCGACGAAAAGTAAGGAAGTGAGCTCCAGAATGATGTGGAGGCTGTGAGATATGGGTGATTATCAGTGCTTATGCACATGGCCATAAGAAGAAAGATCATTAGAACCAAGTATTTTCGGAGCAGCTGAGAAAGTGTGTCAGCAGTTTTGACATAGGAGACCGGGTAGTAGTGATGGGTGATATACATGTAAAGGTGAGCGATGCAGCACTTAGGAATATAACTGAAGGGGCATGGGGTATTCAGTATCATGAATGGTAATAGTGAACAGCTTGTGGAGTTCTGTGATGAAAAAAAGGAGTGGTGACTTGTTTCTTAATTTCTTACGTTGAAGGCCCAAGTCAGGGACAGAAGTCCATATCAAGGCCAGGCCTTAAATGAAATATACAGAGGATTATGAATGGGAAAAGATAAAACAAAGGAAAGTATTCATGAATTTTGAAGGGAGTGAAAACCTGTCTTTTATAACATGCCAGGTCATAGTCACTGGGGAAGACATGAGAATGTAAAGAGTTCCAAAGCTTCATTGTGTAGGGAAAGAAACACTAATTAAAACGGCCCACCCTTGAGCTGTCGATGGCCACACAGTAATCATGTGACGCAGCAGCTTGCCGAGTATTGCGTGGTCTAGCTAGTGGTGGGGGGCACACAAGCAGCCAGCTCTCGGGAGCATAAAGCAAAATAATACCTATAGAAGAGAAACAGTGATCCAACATTGCGGCGGGGGCAAAAGGGTCAAGTTTTGAGCTTAGCCTGGAAATACCTGGTTTAAAATGAGGGACATACAAAAGTATACGTATGTGAGTAGGAGAGATGGTCAACAGGCATACAAAAGAGAGACTTTTAAACGTGAATGTGCTAAGAGGATGTCTGATCATTACCTTGTGGAGGCTAGTGTGAATATTTGGAGAGGTTTCCGGAAAAGAGGAAACTTTATGGGTGAGAAGAGAAAGGTAGGAGTAAGTGAGCTTGGAAATGATACCTGTGTGAAGAAATATCAGGAGAGACTGAGTGCAGAAAGACAAAAGGTAAGAGTAAACAAAGGTAGGGGAGTGGGTGAAGAATGTGAAGTATCTAAAGAAGCTGTGCTTGACCACTCACATCGCTCCCCGTATACCAATTCTTTCTACTTCATTCTACCCCATGCACGCCCTCACTCCCTCCCGCATGATCTCATTCTCCCGTCTCCAATTCGGTCTTCCCCTTCTTTCTCTACCTCAGATTTCTTGATTCTGGCACCGTAATTGTGTGTGTGTTTGTGCATGTGCGTAATCTGCGTGTGTGCTAGTGTAAATACGTGTGTATGTATTTGTATCATGAAAATATGAGTTGGATACTAGCCCAGCGCTGGAGGCGAATACTGAAGGCCTAGCACAGCGTGTAGCAGACCTGGGGAGTCGGCAGGCAGCCGGGAACACCTGCATCTACAATCTTCTGTTTCTACTCAAAATCAATAGACAGCAGAAAAGGAGATGTGAAAAAATATGAAAAAAATACTGTGTCTGAGAGCAGCACAGTCTAGTGCAGCGAGTAAGCAACAACAGCAAACAATTTTCGGAGTATGTAAACAGACGAAACACTCGGGGATCTGTGAGAGAGAGAGAGAGAGAGAGAGAGAGAGAGAGAGAGAGAGAGAGAGAGAGAGAGAGAGAGAGAGAGAGAGAGAGAGAGAGAGAGAGAGAGAATGTATTTGCTATTTTGAGGACGAACAACAGGAAAGGCAAGATCTGAGGATGAAGGCAGAGATGGAGAGGGAGGAAGACCCAGACAGGTCCAAGAATATATGGCCAGGTGAAGACGTTACTCCTGTCAGACCAGGAACTACAGATGGTTAGAGACGAGCAAACGTGGCTGCAAGGATGACTGAAGGAGTGTCTAACATTAAAGGCTGATGGAGAACAATGATGGAGACAGTTCATCGCATAAGGATGGAGCTGTGCCACAGATATATAGTGACAGTGACGCGAGGGAGAGAGTGACACTCAAGAAGGAATCACCGAGTAAAGTGGATGCTGAAGAGTTCCTGGTGGCATCATGGGATACATATACAACCCGGTGGCTGAGCGCTTCAACCTGCAGGAGGAACTTCTGGGAGAGCTAGAGGGACGAACCTCAGGGACACGGCCGTAGATATGGCTCAAGCCTGGAACATCGAGGATGTGAAGCACACGTTAGAGAGGGAGACATCTGTGGTGGTGGTGGTGTGGATGAGGTGCCTTTCGAACATTACGAAGGACGAGTTCGAGAAGAACTATTTGTGAATGAGTTCTTGAGGCTACATCACAGTCATGAAGCGAAGGTCTTCAGAAACAGATATAAGCAACAAAAAAGGTACAACAACAGTAGCAGCAGCAGCAGCAACCAAAATGGAAGGCATGTAAAACTTTCATAACAGGGGAGAGTGACCGAGGGGTCTTGGGTCTAGCCTCAACGCGAACACATCATGAGATATTCAACAGTGTTTTTTTTATCATAAAGGACAGATCAAGGCAGGAGACTGACGACTTAAGATCTCTCACAATCCCCAAAACTTGAAAAAATAAAGGGGGTTCAGAAATACTTTCCCCCACACTAGGATAAGAAACTGGTTTTGGTAGTCATATAATATTAATTCCTACACACACACACACACACACACACACACACACACACACACACACATCGTCCAACCGTCGATGGGGTCAGAAGTGTGCCAGTAGCGCTCTCGAGCCGCCAAAGGTCAACCAATGACCTCAACTCCCCCTCCCTCTCCTCCCAGTTGGATACCTGGATTACGCCCGGCTACATCAACCAACTTCACACGAGATGCTTACTTCCACTGACTTCAACTGTGACGGAGCCACACACCAGATAACTTTACCCCAGTGAACAAGTGGAGTACCAACTCAGCGAGGATCTCTCGAGGAGCGTGTGTTGGAGCTGTGGTCGCCCTGGTTGGTGTAAACACCATTAACACTGACATACACTCCGGCCCGCCGACCACAGGAGAAGTGAACCAAGAACTCGGTAAGAATCTCTCTGGAAGGCTAGAGGTATGATCACCTGATGTTAACGATCCTCACCAAGACCCAACTCCAGTGACCGACGTCTGTCACCACAATGACCTTAAACCAGCCCCTGCTCGTACAGACAGATACAAGAATAATCCTACACCTACTACCGTGGGTGTCATAAAAAGTCCATGAACAAGTGCACAGATACACAAGCAATCAGCTTAGTTTTTCCCCATTGTTATGTGTATTTCAAACACTATATTACTGTAACGCAAAAAGAAAAAAAAAAATCGTGGAAATATTCGTCACGTAATGTTCCCCATCAAATACATAATGTATGTTAACACAGTTTTGCTACACTGCAACCAATATGCAAGTTTTGATCACTTAACATTCAACTCATCACCATTAAAACCATAATATATAAACAATAGACTTGGCTCTGTAAAACTTCCCGTATTACGTAGATACACACCACTCATGTGCTTCTCCAAAGCGTGAGAGAAATCCAGCTTTACATTGGTCTAAAAACTCTTTTGTGATTCATTAACTAGTTACTATTATGATTCCACAGCAGTTCTGTAAATTTTTCACCAGTATACATTTTTAGCCGGATGGCTTTCTGAATTCAATAAACCGTTCATTATTATCTGCTTTATCTATTTACACACACACACAAACACACACACACACTCACACACACACACACACACACAGACACACCCATTACTACTAATACAATCATAATTACCCCTGAGACCAATTTCTAATCACGAGTCCCGCACACACTTCAGTCTTCTCTTCCATTTCAGACCATCCCTTCCCCTGTCTCACCTCTTCTTCCTCCCCTCTAATCACCCTATGAAAAAAAAAAAGAGCAAGATCGGAGCGCAGAGAAAGGGTTAGTTGATGAGAGGTGACGTCTCGAGACTGAGCGAGATGGAATACTTTTAATTCCACCCTCGTTAACAGAGGTAAGCAATGCCCCATATCCAGACAAATAAAGTCCTTGTGGATATGAGACAGCTGCTCACAGGGGTAAATAGTTCGTTGTGGCGATGATGATCAGGAGTATCCGGGGAAATAGTGTTATGTTACTGTTATGTTATCATGATGTGGTGAAAGTGGACAGACGGAAGCGAGTCTTTCTCTTAGAAAGAGATATAGGGAGAAACTGCCTTCTGGCAGAGGCAAATCTAACCAGGTGACTGCATCTACATTCTCGACTGATGCACATGTACCAGATGAAAGAGGAGTTATGTTCAGGAGTGGGAGGGATTCAGAAGGGCCGGCCAAAGTGTCATGGTGTAACACTTGACGTGAGAGGCACCACAGCAGATGCGATCAAACCACGAAGAGCGGGAGAAAGATGTAGCAGAAGATGGGATGTTGTATTCCATCCCGGCCAATACAACATCCGTTGTATGTTCAACACAACATCAGGCACGTCGGCCGGCGAGGCAGTGACCGTCCCTGGAGAAGTCAGCAGAGACGCCGTGCTGCACAACTAACCACTGTGCTCTCCCACAGTGCTACGATAAGCCTTCAGAGGCGAGGAGAGAGAGAGAGAGAGAGAGAGAGGGGGGGGGGTGGTCAGCTCAGACACAAGTGACTGAAATGGGATTGTGGTGGGAGGACCTAGTGCGGCAGAAATAAATGTGTGTATAGCGGGAGGTCTGACAAATATAGAAAAAGGTCGAGTGTCTTGGAAAGGTGGTCGTGACGGTCGGGGAATTGTGTTGGGTGTTAAATTGGCTGTTCCAGATGGTTAAGGACGGATCTCAGCTCCGCCGGGATCGTGTGGGGGTAGAAACGAGGTATTCTCCGGGGTGTACAGTGAAATCCTCTGCACAGAAGATTTCAGGACATGGATGTGCAAAGAGCGATGCTTCGTGGCAAGAGGTCAAGTACTCGAAGTGTGAATCATCAGTGGATGACTTAGGAAGGGTAGAACGGAGAGTGTTGGATATACGAAACAGGAAAGCAAAGTTTTCGACTGTAGAGAAATTTCAAGGCGGATAATATCAAAATGAAGAGGCTCAAGATGTACGAAACGAGCATTTTATTACATTTTTTTTTCTTATCAAAACGATGGTAGAAATTAAGCCCCGGGATGTGGTAGGGCAGAGGGGAGGCAACCTTGGACAGTCGGGTATGAGAGAGGAGCAGCAGATCTAGAGAGGAGGACGTGGAGAGATGGCGTTCTTCAGAGGGAGGGACAGATATGAGACCACAAATACTGCAGAAATGAAAAGAGAAAGACCCTGGCGTAGGAGCTGTGTCGGTGGGAGTGAGGTAGGATCCAGTCGCATGATGTCGGTCAAGGGGGCCCTCGGGACCATCCGATCCTCCTCGACCAGAGGCGACGCCCTGACTCAGCACCAGAGACTCCGGCCGAAGGTGTACTGCCATGGCTTCTGGGTGACAAAAAGGAAGAAGTAGGGCGGAAGGTAGAGGGCTGTGTGAGGCGTGTTCTGGTTGAGGACAAGGTGTGACTCGTGGATTTTTTGCCAGCAGCCCAGATGTTGGTGTGGGGAGAACAACAGACAGCTACCTGGGCTAGGGAAGGGAACATGACGGACAGCACAGTGTTGTGCCACCGTGACGCTATCAACAACCATCCAGGCACCACCTCCTCCCCCACCTTCCTACCTCCCTAAGCTACAGGAAGACCTACATGCCTACAATACACGTGGAGCTACTTACCTACAGCACGCGTGAAGCTACGTAACTACAGTACGCGTGAAGCTACTTTCCTTCAATACAGGGGGCACTACTTTCCTATATTACAGGAAGAGCTACTTACCTACAATAAAGGTGGAGCTACATACTTAATGTAAGAGAGGAGCTACTTACCTACAACACAGGAGGAACTACTGACTTACAACAGAGGAGGAACTACTGACTTACAACACAGGAGATACCTACACTACAGGAGGAGATAAAGAGCGAAAGGAGACTCAGAGAGTTGCTGTGAAAACATTTCCTTATCACAAGTGGAGCAACTTGTGGGGGAAACTTACCATAAAAGTAAATGTTTTTCAAATTCTTGGAAATAGAAGAAAAATTTCTTTGACAAGAACGGGTTGCTCGGAGGCTGGGGCCCTCCTCTGACGGTGGGGTCCCATGGGGTTTAAAGCTCCTTACTGTTTCACACATCTAAATGACTAAATGAACACACACACACACACACACACACACACACACACACACACACACACACACACACACAGACAGACAGACACCACAGACACAGACACACTCACACACACACACACAGTTATGATCTACGTATCAGAAATATAGGGTCACTATGGTGTAAGGGAGATGGAACTGTCGCAAATGAAATTCTTACAGCATTTTATATATTCACAAGAACACATGCACTGTTATATAGTGTATGGAGAACCTAGTGTTTACCCACTCAAAAGATGTATCATACGTAGAATGACTGGCTATTGGTCGCGACTGATTTTCGGCAACAACACTAAACGGAGTCATTGAATGTGTAAATGGTTGTTGAAAGAAGTAGACTTGATCGATGGTCACACCTCATCGTGGATAGCTTGTATCAAGACAGTTGAATTATGGTTTAAAAGGTCACTGGAGTACAACTTGGAATAAGAACGTGCTGACTTAATCAATTTGTATAATCAATGTATTAAAATGTATATTGTACGGTGGAATATCTTGCAAAATGATGGCATTTCAGTGAACAAACTACGAACGTGTAACAATATATTGCCAGTAATTGTGGTCAGATATTGAGGTGAGGAGAGCAGGGGAGATCGTATTTGCAGCAAACGTAATGCTAATGTTGTGGCTGATGAATATCATGCATTATTTCCATGTGAAAATGATGACATTGTTAGGTCACGAAATAAGTATATTCCAAACCATTACTAACATAGGCCAGTTCAATTCAAATACATTTCGTTAATGCCAACTAATAATGATGCATCTGTTCTTAACAAAATATCGGACGAGCAGCGTTGAGTATATTTAGGTGAATTGTCGTAATGGCAAGTAAATGTAACTATTGCTGACAAGTCCTATTGTTTACTTACTCCCACAAACATGGCAAATTACATTTTAAGATAACTGCTAACGTTATTAAGGAGCTGCGCTCCATACGTTTTGTGCAAGTCTGAGCAAAGTAAACTATTCTATTCTATTCCATTCTGTTCTATTCTATTCACAAAGACAGGCCAAGAAACTCAAAAACCAGATAGAATTCCGCAGAGTATCCGTCAAGCAAGAGAGACCAAGAGAGAGAGAGAGAGAGAGAGAGAGAGAGAGAGAGAGAGAGAGAGAGAGAGAGAGAGAGAGAGAGAGAGAGAGAGAGAGAGAGAAATAAGGGGGGGGGGGGAGGGCAAACAATACAATCAAAAGGCAAAAAAACGGAAGACACCACATGAGGCCAGTGGACAGTCCACCTCCGCCAGTGCTGCACAAGGTCAGGGATGTTAAGCGATGATAATTTCAGACTAGATAGTATTGTATACAAACGCCGATGGATTAGTAGTACAGGGTAAAGAGATGGAATTTCAAGGATTATGTCAGGGAAAACGCATCATAACGCATGTGATATTGTTGGAGTTCTGGATACAAAGCTTACGAAAGAGATAAGGTCTCACCTTCTCTGTCCAGAGGAGAACGTGATAGTGAGGAGGGAAAGAGAAGACAAAGCAGGACTGGCTCTCCCAGTAAGAGATAACCAGACGTTCAAGTCGTTGTCAGACAGTACATAATGGGAAGGGTAACTGTAAGGAAAGAAGTACACAGCAGTTACGTTAATGATGTATAATCTTCCAGAGAATTTTTACGGTCCAGGACACAAACATGCAGTGACACCTACGGAGGAACAGCCAGAATGGTCTATGAAGCTGCACTTCACAGGGAAGGTAGAGTACTGACACTGGGGGGGGAATTCAGTTGCAAGGAGATAGACTGGCGGGGTTTTGGTCCTCATGGTGACAGAGAACCATGGAGACAAGTTCCTAAAGTGTGTCCAGGAAAATTCTTATGCCAGTAGGTTAGTAAACACACATTAGGATGAAAGGGACTGATTGCTCCTCGCAACTAGATCTTATCTTTACACAGACTAGCATGAATACTGAAAATATTACATGTGTTACATCACTTGCAGAGAGTGATCATGCAATGCTTATGATGGATTACGTGGTAAACGAGTATGTGAAGAGAGTAGAGACGAAACAGGATTTGAGGAAGAGATAGAATCGTGGAAACTACATAGAAATTACAAATTTTTATGATAACAGATTGGGAAATAGAGTTCAGGGGCCAGGAACTAGGGCATTGCTGGGAAAGGTTCTGTAGAATCTGCAGCAAGCGAGTGGGGAAATGGGAAGCTCTTGATTCAAATACAGAGTAAAGGCCAAGAAAAAGGGAAGAATGACCAAACATGTCAAAAAGCGAGGGAGCTTCGAAATGCGCAGTGGTGTACGTAGATACAGGAAACACTGCAGCCAGGTTGCCTATGCATGGTATAAAGCAGCAAGGAACGAGTATAACTGAATGAGAGAGGAGGGGTAGGAGAAATTATGGAAAGACTATCGTGATCAAGACAGGAGAACACACAGAGGAAAAATTGCCCAAGTGAAAGGCAACACAGCTGTAGGGAAAGGAGGTCAGCGGCAACGACCGCCTTAGATTTCTGTAAGAGGGTGAGCTTTTTCTTAGACCAAAGATAAGGTTTATATTACGACTGCTAGAAAGCATTTGACACTTTACCGTATGGGAGGCTGGTTAAGGGAGACTCCCCCGATGGAAACAAGGTTATCTTATTGGAAGGGAAGGAAGGACACAGGTCAAAGGAGCCTTCTCTAGATGGGTGGAGGTGATCGGCTGAGTGCCCCAGGGTTCAGTTTTGAGACCTTTAATCTTGTATGTGAATGACAAGCCCGGAGGTACGGACTGCTACCTGAATATGTTTGCAGATGATGCACAGGTCATGAAGGAAGAGAAAACTGGGCATGATTGCATCAACTTACAAGGGGACCTAAACAGTCTCTAGATTTGGTCTGATACCTGGTTGATGAATTTCATCCAGAGCAGATTTGAAGTGATGAGTGTAGGACAGAGTGAAAGACCTTAATATGATTATCATCTAGCAGGAAATAAGCTTCAGCATATTGTGTGTAAGAGAGAGAGACTTGTGAGTCACCAGAGTCCCAGGTTAGGTAGACTGTAAAGGAGACATTGTGTCTCCTGGCAAACAAAACGATAGATTTTAAGTAGAGAGACAAGGAAATAGTTAGTTAGCTGTTCATATCCTACATTAGGACAAATATACAATACACTTCTCAGGTTTGGTCACTACACCTAAAGAAGCATGAAGAGCTAACAGAGAAGGTCCAGAGGAGGGCAACAAAGATGATCACAGAACTAAGAAAGATGAGTTGCATGAAAAGGCTGTAATCTTTCAACTTGTCCACCTTGGAAGAGAAAAGAGTGAGAGGTGACCTGATCATAACCTCTAAGCATTAAAAGAGATCCGTGACGTGAACAATGAACAGTTCCTCGGGAGATGTAGGGACAGAGGAACCAAATGACATCACTTGACATAAACCAAGAAACTTGTACAAAAAGATATGTAAAGGAGTACCAGTGCAGTGTAAGTGGTGGACGAATGGAAGATAATGACTGAGAACATGGTTACTGCAGACACACACATACACACACACACACACACACACACACACACACACACACACACACACACACACACACACGCACAAAGACTGTTGACCCTCCCCTAACCAATATGGCTGATCAGTGCCACCTGCCTCAGCTAGTGCCATCTATCGGCCGTGGCAAACGTCTGGGTTTTATGGCCCTCCACCCCGACCACGACCCAACATCTGAGGCCAAATGTCATAACTTGCAGGCCGGTGCCTCACTTGGAACATCCGACTATTCAGTATTCCTGGACCCTGGTTAGCGTGGGTGACGTAGAAGGTAAGTGGGGCCAATTACATCATTACCATCACAGAGGACGACCATCGCTTCTGCCACGAGAAATGTGCGAGGTCCCAAGTGGCTGACGTGACCTTCACCACACCCCCTCATTAAGAGACTAAGGCAGGAACGTGACCCGGCCGTATGCCCAAACGGCACCAACCTGTACGAGGCCCTCTGTAACGAGGTATCTCGCTGAGAAGAAATTTTATCCTCCCACCAAACTACAACACCTGAAATAATCCGACATCAGCCAGTGGTCTGAGCGGTTTGAACGACCAGACTTGTTTCCATTTCCCTGGGTCATCTCTCCAGTAAAGAAGCAGTTCGTCTTATTAACGACCTACCATCTGATACAGCTTCCCTCCTGCTTGACACCACCTGTCACTCAGCCTATCATCTGGCCCCAACCTCCCCTGAATCAGTGCAGGAGTTGCCAGACGGTTACACACCCTTGAGACAAAGCTTTCCGCTACACTCAGTGACTTGCCGGTGACACTGTACAAGGAGCGTTTCCCCAAGTTACTCCAATATGGATGTCAACAAAACCAAAGCCTTCTGGTGATTTACGACCCACGCCACCATCCGGTCCCCAGCTAACTGTGAGAAAGTTTACTTTTTGTTTGACTCTGTAGATATTACTCTCACACACAAGGTGCAAAGTTCCATAGTTTGAAATTATGTGGAGCTACTCTACTACTCTTTGCCTCGTCAGCTTTCTAGAATTTTCCTACCGCAACTTAGGACTACGTCATGTCCATAACACAATCATTACTAGTCATCACCAGTGGGTCCTGGAGAAGTCTCATTTCATCCATGGTTTACACATCGCCTTAGTGAGTGCGACTACGCTGTACGTTGCCGAGCGAACCTCAAGTCTCTCATCTATGGCGTCCTTCAGGTCACACGGATAAGATCCTTGTGCTTCATTCGCATAAACGATGCCCTTATGGAGGCATCTGCTCGATGGAAGTCTTCTGATGTCTGTATCATTAGTGTTTCGTCTTGACAAAAGCTAAGTCGACTACACAACCTTCTCAGAAAACCCTAAACAGCCTCAGAGTTGAATCAACGCCAACCACCACACGTGTCATCCACCAAACCAAGACTGTGGTTAAACATACCATACTCACCTCCAGTCACGTCCCACCCCTTACTGCCTCACCAGGTCTCGACTCCCCCTCCACGTTGCTCACTCCACCAAGCTTCTTGGTGCCACTCTGAACGAGAAGTTAAGCTGGAAGGAACACGACAGCACCATCATCAAATCCTCCAGTTATCGTCTCTAAATTCTCCGTCAATTCAAGACACTTGGATTCCTTGTACGTGAACTCAAAGATCACACACACAACTTTTGATACCTCCCAAACTCAGCTCTACCTTCCCTGCCACGTCTTCTTCCCTCTCCACTACACAATAGGGCCACTCGAAAAGGTGCAGCTTGAAGGGCAGGAAAGGCCATCTCCGGTCCCTCTTACACCACTCGCCAAGAGGCGCTAAGCCCACTCGTCCTTATTGTTTTTAGTCTGGACCTCATCCTAACAGCCTTTTGAAGAAGTGCTGCACTATCCCCGCCACCGTCACCTCCCGCCACCAGAGACAGCATCATCCCTGTGTTATACTGCGGAACCACAGCCTCATGGAACTCATATACTTGCTCGTACTGCCTGAGAGAGAGGAGTAGTCTCATCCCAACCACTGTTATAACACTTTAAGGAACCCTTGATGTCTGTAATGGCTCCCTCTTTGACAATCCCTCTCCTTCTTATAGCCCTGATGTCTTTGCCATATGTATTTTTTTTTTTCTTTGTATTTTCAGACTTTTGTGGTATTTTTACACAATAAACCGTCAGTTATCATTACTAGTTTCCTCAGCGGCCGAACGAATAGTGTAAGATATTGTGCCGGCTGTTCTGCGTGCAATGCCGGATTGTGCCGGTTGTTTTGCGTACAATGCCGGATGTTCCAGATGTGGCACTGGATATTCTAGGCAGTGTGCCCGACTGGTTCAAGGTACAGTGTTTGTTGTTTTAGATATGATATCATGCCAGTTACTCTAGGTACACTCTAGAAACTATGATGGTGGAATGTAACTTTTCCCAGTCATGCTCAAAATTGCCACTATTAAGTGTAACATTATTATCATAATTATCATTACTATTATCATTATTGATTATTATTATTATCATTATTGATTATTATCATTATCTTTATTTTTACTATCATCATCATTGTTATCTTATTATCATTACTATTATTATCATTATTGTTATTATTATTATCATTATCATTATCACCATTATTATCATTACTACACACATACACATTAATAGTGCAATGCACAAGTCTGACGCAGTAGTAAACAAGGAAGTTCAAAGAGCAGACGTGAGCAAGACGCAAGACGTCATCATGGGAACTGTACAAACCTGAACAGTAAACTGGGAAATGGAGTTCAGCATCCAGGAACTAGGCCATTGTCGTGAGAGGATCTGCCAAGTTTTAAATGAAGGAAAAGGAACGTGGGGACCTCTGGCCTCAAACACAGAGGGAAGTGTAAGAATGAGGCAGGAATGGTTCAACAAAAAAAAAAAAAATGTCAAAAAGGAAAGGAGCTTAGGTGTGCCATGACAAAGACACAGGCGACGCCCAAACCAGCCAGCCAGCGTAAGGTACACGAGAGCAACGAACAAGTACACCAGGATAAGAAACGAGGAACAAAGAAACTTTGAAATTAATATTATGAACACAGAAGGAAAAAAATTTCAAGACATTTTTATAAATCCAAGAGGAATAAACTTTCAGTTAAAGAGAAAAGTTAATCAGGCAAATGGATTCAGAGAGAATAATAATAATAATAATATTGTGGGATGATGTAAGGATATGTGAGTCACTGAGTAACAAAGTCAAGTGTGTTTATACTGCGGAAGACACTGTTGTCCCATGACCAGTGAGGCGGAAGTGGGAGGTCTTTGAAAACATTGAGATATTTACAAAAGACATCAAGAGAATATCAAAAGTACTTGACCCATACAGAGTTCATGTCCTACTGAAATTTCAGCATATGAACTGAACATGTGTGCAGATATACTGGAAAAATCTCTTGAATTACTATTCATGATGTCACTGTAGAAGGACAAAGTGTCAAGGGAATGGAATAGGGTGGACGTGATGCCTAGTTATGAGGTAGGAGATCAAGAAGGGGCACCAAACTAAAGGCCTGTCTCACTGACGAATGTGCTCCGCAAGGTTTTCGGAAGAAATGATCAGAGAGCAAACAGATGGCTTTCTACAAAGAAGAAATTACCTCAGTGTGAGACAGCACGGCTTTAGGGTAAATAGGTCAAGTGGAAATAACCTTGCATATTTCTACGAGAGAGTGAGCTCAGCCTTGGACAAAAGGAAAGGTTGGGTGCAATGTTTGTATCTGGACCTCAAGAAAGCATCTGGTAACGTACTGCACTGGAGGCTGGTTCACAAGCTGAAGCACCAGGCAAGAATAAGGGGGAAAACTCCTTCTCTGGACGGAAAATTATTGCAATGGAAGGGACCAACGGACACATGTCAGAGAAACCTTCTCTAAATGGGTCGAGGTCACCACCGGAGTGCTACACGATGCTGTTCTATATAAATGATGTGCCTAATGGTTTGTACTCCTACCTGAATATGTTCGTAGATGATGCAAAGTAATGAGGGAAGTGGAAAATGAGCAGGATTGCATCCTCTTACAAGGGAATCTAAACAGTTTTCAAAGTTGGTCTGATACATGGCTGATGAAATTCAATCTGTGCAAATGTATAATGATGAAGATGAGACACAGTGAAAGGTTTCATTATGATTACTAACTTAAAGAAACAGATTTTAGGGTTCTGTGTGATAAGGACTTGGGAGTTACCATTATCCCTAACATGTCAACCCGTTATCTGGCAAACATTAGATTAGCTAACAAGTATATGGATAAGGAAATAGCTGGCAAGCTCTTCATGTCCTACATAAGGACAAAACTAGAATATGCGTCTCAATTTGCTCACCCCACCTAAAGAAGCACAGAGTTAATAGAGAAGGTCCAGAGGAGGGCAACAAAGTTGGTATCAATATTAAGTGAGCTGAGTTGCGGGGAAAGGCAGGAGGCTTTACATTTCCCTACCTAAGAAGAGGGAAGAGTGATGCGTGACCTGATCACAACTTCTAAGTTTTTAAAACAGATCGAGGAAGTGGACAGGTGAACAGTTCTTCAAGAGATGTAGGGAGAGAACAACTCAAGGACATGATACTAAACTAAGTGAACAACTGGTTCATAAAGAATTAAGAATACTTTTATCGGAAAGAGTGGTTGATGAATGGAGTAAGATGACTAGGGACATAGTTGATGTAGAGAGCATTTACAGATCTAAGAGCTGAATGATGAAGAACGTTCATAAGTTCCCAAGGATGTAGTAGACCTCCCTCCCTGTACTGTGAGGGTGGGTCATCACACACACACACAAACACATGGTCCTGGCGGTGTTGCGAAACCAAACTTCTGAGCCAATAAAACGGCAGCAGGTCACTGGACGTCAGCTGTTGGGTATCGCACATGATGGACAGATATGATGCCGAATACGTTGATAAATCCGTATTAGCTTATCATGAGAGAGAGAGAGAGAGAGAGAGAGAGAGAGAGAGAGAGAGAGAGAGAGAGAGAGAGAGAGAGAGAGAGAGAGAGAGAGAGAGAGAGAGAGGTACTTACCGCCGGCGGCGAGGCAGGTGAGGGCGGCGGTGTCCCCCTCACGGTACGGTCCCACGACGCTGGTCACGGCTCGACCCTCAGTCATCACCCACACGTTCCTGGGCGGCACTGTCGGGCGGCAGAAAGAAGGCACAGTTAGCTTTAGACTGGTATGGGTGTGGGCGGCAAGGTTTTATAATGTGTATGTAGTATTAGGGTAAGGGTGGCACTGGTGGATGGCACTGGGTGGCAGTGGTGGGTGGTATTGGATGGCTCTAGTGGGTGGCAGTGGGTAGAAGGAGGATGGGTGCTTTTGGTCGGGATGGTCTCTGTTATCCTCGTATGATGTTGGCAGATGTGTGGGCAGCTGGTGTCAGAGGTCGTTCATGATGCCGTGGCACCGGTGAGAGGGAAGGTCAAGAGAGACAGAGGAAGCTACGTGTGAATGCAGTCAACCCCAGGCCTGGCTAGCCAATACCAGGCCCGGCCAGCCAACCTCAGTCTTGGCCAGCCATACCCAGGCCTGATCAGCCATTTTCAGGCTTGACCAACCCCGGTGAGGCCAGTCATCCCAAGGCCAGGCCAGACTACCCAAAACCTGGCCAGACAACTCCAGGCGTGGAGGGCTGTCTCCATGTCTGGCCAGCCATTCACAGGACCAGCCAACCCTGTAACTTGGTCAGCTATCCCCAGGTCTGGCCAGCCCTAGCGTTCGCCAGCCCTCCCGAGACCTGGCCAGACAATTTCAGGCTTGGCTACCTATCCTAAAACTTTGCCAAATGATCTTAAGCCCGACCAGGCGGCTCCAGGCCTGGCCACCCAACACCAGGACTGGCCAGTCAACACCAGGAGTGGCCAACCAACCCAGGCCTTGCCCCACACCCACAGACCTGGAGAGTTAACCTTTGGCTAGGCCAGCCAATGTTAGGACCGGCCAGCCTTCCATAAGACCAGCCAGCCAGCAAATCCTGGCCTAACGAGCTAACCCCAGGTCTGGACTAGCCCACCTTAGGTCTGGCCAGACTAGAGATGCCAATGGGTCACGTGGCCATACACAGACCCCTGGTGGAGATGGCTCCACAAGTATTGTTGTTGGCCCCCTGGGGTAGCCAGGGGCAGGCAGCTACTAGGACTGAGAGGCGGTCATATACACCTTAGTGCTGCAGCCTCTACGTAACTAGACGTCATTTCACAGTAAAACACAAAACTTCCCTGGCGTATATTTTCAGTCTGTTCTCAAATCGTACAAAACCATACACTGTCTTATCCTAAAGTGATCACAAAATTGCTGTACAAAACTACAGTTTTGTACACGAGGTTGTACAAGTGTTAAGAAACTGCTCATGTGAAACTATGATTACAGCTTTGTAATAACTACATACAAATGGTGGCAACAGTTGAAGACAACTCCCTCCTCATCCCCCGGTGTCTGGCCACCTCCAAGTCTGGCTGGTGCTTGTGTGCAGGGGACGCTTACACGGGCGTCTCACGTCGCCTTCGTGTCTACAACCCTTCCTCTGTGGCCTGACGTTCCTGCTTCTTTAATGAGATCTACGTTTAGGGCATCATTTGGGGGTAGCGAAAACCCGTTGATGGTCACCTTTACGCTCAGCTTCTCCCGGCTCCCGGTGACGTGACCAGCTAAAGTTGCCATTGCTGAGTCGTCACCTAGTCTGAGAATGCCTGTGTCTACGGATCTCCTCTGGTGTTGCCGTTGCGTGTGACTCTGTCAGCTTAGTTTTAATCAACTGCGTCTCCCCGTGACATAAACCCCTACAGGGAGATTAGGTCAGCCCGCCCGCCTCCTTGTCCCTCTCTCCTCTTTGTCTTAAGAATTTAGCTCGTCTTTCACGCCGACTTCGTGGTCCACAAGGCGGAGGAAGCAGCTGCCGTCCTTTTCGCCGTTTTCACCTGATCTGCACATTCTCGTGTTCAAGCAACTCCTTACCTGAGTGAGAGCCCGGCCGTTCCATCACTTGTGAGCTGTTTACCTCAAGTGGTTTCTCTGGTGACGGGGCGGGCGTCCGGTCACACGTCATGAAATATAGGGTTTATCCACACGTCGCCCCACTACCACTCCGACCCCCTCTCTCTCCCACATGAGATTGAGTTTGACAGCCAGAAGAACCTCGCTGTCTCACCTGCCACACTGGCTCAAGCGCGGGTCTAGCGGCGCGTGACTACGCTATCTCAGATCTTCGCTGTGGGTGACGTATATCTCATGAAAAAGCTGCTCCTGGACTTCGCTGTCAGCAGATTTCTCCTGCCTCCACTCTGTTATGTATCTGTACAGTCGCTCTTCACCAGGACACCTGCGGTGAGCTGTTTCATTGCCACTTCCAAGTTTCCTTCTGTACCAAGAGTTTACTTTTCCCATCACCTCCCGTGTGGCACTTCAGCCTCGGTGATCACTTCATAGACCCATCATTATTATACACGTATGGTCTTCCTGGCGGCAAAATAGCCACTGTGAAGTGACGTGGGTAATTGATTCCTTTGTGTGTGTGCGTTCTTTTTGTGCTCGATGTTTCATTACCTCGTTAACTCACTTGGATTTATTCATGACAGTAATTCATTTGTGGTGCATCGATCTGAGAGCTGGATTACTTGTGTAGTCTCTTTGGATAACTCATGCCTCAATCCTGGGATTCATTCAGACCGGTGATCTATTCCCTGTGCTTTGCCCTGAGCCGCTGCATATTCTATCCACTCTTTCTGTTGCTGGTCTACTTTGCTTTTACGTCCGAATATTCAGTAATACAATTCTACCTGGTACTTTATTCCACCTTGTAGGTTCGAATCTACTCTGATTCTGTCATTCATTTGACAGTTTCATTCAGTTTGGATTAATCATTACTTTTCTATTTTCCATCTAAACTGTAATCTGCCATTACTTGTACATTATCCACTTTGATTCGTTCCTTATATCATTTTATTGTCTTCTCTGTTTTAATGTTTTATGCACATCTTTTCCTTGTATTCTTATGTTCTTCATGGTGTCCTACATCCATCATTCTGACACACTATATCTGTCTCAGTTCTACTCTCCTGTGTTCCTGTATCATTATTCATCATCACATAGTCACTATCCATCATCATATAGTCACTATCCATCATCACATAGTCACTATCCATCATCATATAGTCACTATCCATCATCATATAGTCACTATCCATCATCATATAGTCACTATCCATCATCATATAGTCACTATCCATCACCACATAGTCACTATCCATCATCATATAGTCACTATCCATCATCATATAGTCACTATCCATCACCACATAGTCACTATCCATCATCATATAGTCACTATCCATCACCATATAGTCACTATCCATCATCATATAGTCACTATCCATCACCATATAGTCACTATCCATCATCATATAGTCACTATCCATCATCATATAGTCACTATCCATCATCATATAGTCACTATCCATCATCATATAGTCACTATCCATCACCATATAGTCACTATATATCATCATATAGTCACTATCCATCATCATATAGTCACTATCCATCATCACATAGTCACTATCCATCATCACATAGTCACTATCCATCATCACATAGTCACTATCCATCATCACATAGTCACTATCCATCATCATATAGTCACTATCCATCATCACATAGTCACTATCCATCATTATATAGTCACTATCCATCATCATATAGTCACTATCCATCATCACATAGTCACTATCCATCATCACATAGTCACTATCCATCATCATATAGTCACTATCCATCATCATATAGTCACTATCCATCATCACATAGTCACTATCCATCATCACATAGTCACTATCCATCATCACATAGTCACTATCCATCACCATATAGTCACTATCCATCATCACATAGTCACTATCCATCATCATATAGTCACTACCCATCATCATATAGTCACTATCCATCATCACATAGTCACTATCCATCATCATATAGTCACTATCCATCATCATATAGTCACTATCCATCATCACATAGTCACTATCCATTATCATATAGTCACTATCCATCATCACATAGTCACTATCCATTATCATATAGTCACTATCCATCATCACATAGTCACTATCCATCATCATATAGTCACTATCCATCATCACATAGTCACTATCCATCATCATATAGTCACTATCCATCATCATATAGTCACTAACCATCATCATATAGTCACTGTCCATCATCACATAGTCACTATCCATCATCACATAGTCACTATCCATCATCATATAGTCACTATCCATCATCATATAGTCACTATCCATCATCATATAGTCAATATCCATCATCATATAGTCACAATCCATCATCACACAGTCACTATCCATCATCATATAGTCACTATCCATCATCATATAGTCACTATCCATCATCATATAGTCACTATCCATCATCATATAGTCACTATCCATCATCACACAGTCACTATCCATCATCATATAGTCACTATCCATCATCATATAGTCACTATCCATCATCATATACAGCATCTCAGTAAGTACCTGTATGCACTGTCCAAATGGCGCGTTGTGGGATTTGACGTTTCCCTTCCGTACTTTGTTTAGCCGCCAACTTATCCATATTCTTCCTCCCTAAAGAACTATCCCTTACCAGCTTCTTCATCCCAGCAGACCTATCCCTAGTTACCTGTGACAGATATCATACCTGTATGGACCTTGACTGTGACATTATTCAGATAGAGAACTACACTAACTACAGTGACCGGTCACACCAGATCACTGTTCGTGTTGATACATGGAGATCTGACTGGCTGTCTCCCCTCACGCTGTTTTCTCCACAAATGGCACCTTCTTGGCTCTCCATGAAGAGCAAAACAAGTCATTGAAATACTGATATTGCGGATGGTGGATTAGGTAGATATTATTGTGGGTAGGTGTTAGTGGATTAGGTGGATAGTACTGTGGATAGGTGTTTGTGGATTACGTGGAAAGTACTGTAGGTGGGTGTTAGTGGATTAGGTAGATAGTATTGCAGATAGGTGTTAGTGGATCAGGTGGAGAGTATTGTGGATAAGTGTTGATGGATTAGGTGGAGAGCATTATGGGTAGGTGTTACTGGACTAAGTGGATAGCATTGTGGATAGTTGTTGGTGAATTAGGTGGATAGTGTTAAATCTCTTGCCATTTGTTCATTATTATAGAGGAACCACCTTCTTACCTCCTACTAGCCAGCCTCCTCCATACCTCTACTGCCGGAGGCGACTGGTTGACGGTGAGTGGCCTGCCCCCCCAGACAAGCCATCCCACCATCCCTCTGGGGGACTCTTAAAGACTGAGGGTAGTGGAGGAGGATGGGGCCCGCCTTCTCGTACATCAGATCTTACAGACGGTGATACGGACGCTCGCGTCATGTCTCCTCAACGTCAAAACCGACGTTAACGTCATTCACGACTTCCCCCCTACACACTCACGATGTAGAGCCACTGTGAAGGTCTCTGGGTCAGGAGGATGTACACTTACTGGATGATGACTAGTTTCGTAAGACCGAGTCTTTCGTTGCATCTAAGCTTGGTCTGGGCGCGTCGTCTCAACAAACCGCACACAGGTCGGTGGACATGAGGGGAAAGGAGGCACCATGAGAGTCACTGAGCTTTATATACTTCACAGTATTACAGAGTGGGAGATCAATATGGAAAAAAATTACAGAATATCGACTTCAAGACAAACTGTTGTCATAGTCTCCCCCTCAGGTTATAGGTCGGCCACTGAAAAGCAGGAGGACGTTTGTGTCCCGGCTGGACGACACGACCTGGCTGGCGGCTCAAACGTCTGAGTGACAAGTGCCTTGAGCGGAGGGCCGCTGGTGCCTTCCTGACGTCTTTGGCGGCGGCCGGTTTTATGGCTTTTATCGTTGTTGTCAGTTTGGTCACCTGGATGAGTAGCTATATATATATATATATATATATATATATATATATATATATATATATATATATATATATATATTTTTTTTTTTTTTTTTTTTTTTTCAAACTATTCGCCATTTCCCGCGTTAGCGAGGTAGCGTTAAGAACAGAGGACTGGGCCATTGAGGGAATATCCTCACCTGGCCCCCTTCTCTGTTCCCTCTTTTGGAAAATCAAAAAAAATTGAGAGGGGAGGATTTCCAGCCCCCCGCTCCCTCCCCTTTTAGTCGCCTTCTACGACACGCAGGGAATACGTGGGAAGTATTCTTTCTCCCCTATCCCTATATATATTCCCATGAGTCCACGGGGAAAATGAAACACGATAAGTTCCCAAGTGCACTTTCGTGTAATAATCACATCATCAGGCGAGACACAAGAGAAATATAACAGTCAGTTGATATACATCGAAGAGACGGAGCTAGGACGCCATTTGGTGAACATGCGATTGTCCAAGACAGAAGAATATCTTGATCACGCGCAAAATTGTGATCCTCTCCAATATATATATATATATATATATATATATATATATATATATATATATATATATATATATATATATATACGGAAAATAAGGCCCTACACTTCACGACGCTGGTTAATGTTTGCGAAACTCTGGAGTTCATGAATGAAGGGTGACGCGAAGGCAGACAGTGGGACAAGCACCTTCCCCTTCCTTGACAGGTTGCCAGTCCTGTCGCCAGGGTTGTCCCCTCGGCAAGCGCTTGTTGTCGGCCTGTCGCCCGCTCCTCCGTCGTCGAGGGAGGGATGAAACTGGTGCGTCCGTTTCGATGCCAGTTTCGAAGCAAAAACCAATGGTCGCTGGTCAGAGCACGGGCGTGGCGTCTTCCTGCCTCGTTTGATATTTCCGGTGGTAACAACTGGGCCATCTTGCCAGCTGTTGTAGCTTCCCTCATCACCGTCCTCCTCATTGTTATGGGTAAGCAGACCGTTGCTGATTCCACGATATGTATGGCGACTGCGAACATGGCTCGTCCCGACCTCGGGTATCCTGAGCGTCTGGTCTCCTCCAGTTGTGTCTTTAACCAATCCCAGTTGGGAGATTCGTAAGGATGGTCGTGAGTGGTACTTCCACGTACACTGTGACCGGAACTGCTAATGAGCTGCACTCATCTCCGGTGTTTAGAGGAAGTTAGGAGTCTTCTTCCTCCCGTCCTCTTCTTTCTAGAGAAATTTTCCGTCCTTTCTGGAGATGCTTCTACTCGCCGTGTGCCTTCTGCGAGAGGATGTGGCCCGATGGCTCTCGCTACGCAGATGGCCCCTACCTCTTGAGGGCAAGCGAGTCTCAGTCTCCGTCGATACTGCTGTCCGGATGATGTTATTGATGAAGGCACCTACCGTGGTCTGGGTATTCGTGGCACTTCCCCTGACGTCCTGAGTGTGGTAACCATAACTGTGGACTTGGAGGTGGCCATTGTGACCACAAAAGTCTTGAGCCTTACCTGGCCTTCGTCTCGTGGGTGGCCTTTTGCTTGGTATCAAGTTTATGAGAGCGCATTACTCGGACATGCAGTCTTGGCGGAGGTGTGTCTCCTTGCATGGTACTTGCTGTGGTCGCTGGGTAACATATCACACTTACCGCTCAATGCGTGCCTTCCTCCTCCCTTGCCTCTGAGGCTCAGTTGTCTGGTATCCCTCTGCATGACTCAACCAACAGTGTGGGTTCTTGTGTCCGCAACGTTCCTCCTTCCTGGTAGCGTGCTCGAGCGCCCTATAAGGGGTCCTTAATGATATCGGACAATTACACTTTCTTTTATGGATGACTTTATCACAGTCACGGGTCATGTATCCACAGACGTCCAAAGACTCGGCCGCTCGGTGACACCTCTTACTATAATTCATTCATGACACACGCTGTGTTAGTCTCTTGTTTTTTTTCTTCTTATTCCTGAATCAAGCAGAGAAAGGGGAAGTCTCATTCACTCTGGCTTTTGATAACCAGAATAATGCTTTAGTCACTTGCCTGACCAACAACTGTCCTGGTGATTTATAATTAGACATGGTACGTCATGTTTTGTTCAGTTCAGGCCAGTACATATGACGCTCATGACCGTTCCGAAGGTAGAAGGCATCCGAATACCCTACATTATCCTGACGATGCGGACGTCTGGCTTGATGGGTTACAGACATGCAAGAATGTGGCAGCTCTCCCAACAGAGACGGACGGACACACTAACTTGATCAACCATGGAGCCTACCACGAAGCCCACTTACATCCCAACCTTCCGTCGGCGTCACTCACGCCACTGTGGCTGGCGAGTTGGTTCAGGAAATGCTCGAAGATTGGATTATCGAGCCTAGCCAAAACTCTACAGTGTCCCCTTGTTACATTTCCCTCCCCAAGGCGTGACTGGAACTTTCGACTATAAACGTCTTATTGAAGTAACTAGATTGTCTCCCTTACATGTTAGTTTCGATCGTCTGAAAACTATATATATAAAAAAGGATACCGTCTTAACCTTCTATTGACCTTACATAAGGCTTTTGACTGGTGGATATGACGGAGGACAGCAAACCTCACTACTTTTTCTATCCCTCTGGTATGTTCCCAGCCTAGAAAGATGCCGTTTGGGTTAAGCAACTCCCCTGTTACCTGTGTACGTTTCATGAATACAGTTTTGCTGGGTGTCGTGGAGAGTACCCTGATCGTTAACTTGATATGATTGTGACGTCAGTGGATGTCACTCAGTACAGAGATAAACAAGCGACTGTCGTCCAAAGTTGGAAGATCTTAAGGTCTTAAGATCAAACTGTCCAGACGCCGGTTCTTGATGAGATTAGTAGGTTTCTGGGTCATACAGTAAACAAGTGTGGAATTACGTGCGATGATAGGGCAGTAGGAGACTTCCCCACGCCTCTAACAACGGATTACACGTAATCTTTCACGAATTTTGCAGGTTTTTATAGAGCATTTATCCTCCATTTTTGCAAAGGAGGTTAAACCTTGATACATAAACGCTGGTAAAAACGTTTGAGCAGAGTGAGGTTCAAGAAGAAGTGTTTGATCTTTTAAAGATAAACCGAACCTGACCACAGCTCTGGTCCTACGCTTCCTAAATCTGTCAGAACCATTCACTACGGTGACTGATGCTTCCTGCAGAAGGACTTGGTGTTGCTCTCATGCAAAATAGAAATGACAAGCCAGACGCCATTACCTATGCCAGTAGTACACCGTCTAGACCAGGCTCTTGCTACACAGCAACAGAACTTGCAGTCTTAGCTGTGGCGAGGGACCTTCAGACACTTCCGGAATTCAATTTACGGTCATTTCATTCTGTTACCGTAAACTGAACTCCGCGCCGGTAGTAGACCTGTTTGAGAACAGTAACAACAAGGGAACACTAGCACGCTGGTACCTCACAAGACAGGAACACAACACTTCATTTGAGCACCTCTGTGGTGTAGCGAACAAAGCAGCAGACGCATCATCACGTCGTGAGACACAGTTGCCTAGATGCTCCAGCCTTAATGAGGGAGAGATGGCCACCTCGCAGCTACAAGGCCCTTAGTATGGTCCTAACGGGTAAGAAAATAGTTCCCCTGACGGAGATAGACATAATTAATTCACCGTCTGGAGTTACGCACACTGAGGAAGGAAACCTGTAACTCATGGCCCCTAAGGAGCTTGGGTCCCGATGTATCTTTTTCTTTTTAGGTCAAACACGACCTCCTGACAGTGTTCATCCTGGTACGGGAGAGAACACCGAGTCAGGCGCAACTCAGGTTATGTCTGGCCAAGCTTGGTCCAAGATATACGAGACTATGTGGTCTGGTCAGGTGTCACTCATGTGCCGCACACTAAGGACATGTAGTGACACCATCCCCTGTGTTGACCTTCACTATACTGAACAGACCGCAAGAAAAAAAGGGTCTTCCTTGATCACACTACTGGATGCAGACCAGCTGAAGATGATGACCGGGCACCTGGTAGTTATGCGACCAAGTAGTATTGATCAGGAGACGAAACAGCTGTCGCTGCTGGAGAAGCAATTCAGGACATTGTTATATCTGCAGGCATACAACACCAAAAGTAACTGCATCAGAGGACGGGTACGTAACAAACATTGTCCTGGAAGATCCATTATACTAGCAAATGCACCACCATCGCTCATCATCCTGCCAATAATGCTTTAACTGAGCGACTTAATGGGAAAACATTAGACGTGATGCACCTGATCGTAAATCGTGATAGCGAGAGCTGGGATGGAGGTGTCCCCACAGTTCAGTACGTGATAAACCTGGCAGTAATCGTCTCCCCGGGAGACCCGCGCCACGTCGGCCTTTACGTGAGTATATGAGACCACCTCAGGGTTTGTTATGCTGAACAATGAGACCACCTCAGGGTTTGTTATGCTGAACAATGAGACCACCTCAGGGTTTGTTATGCTGAACAATGAGACCACCTCAGGGTTTGTTATGCTGAACAATGAGACCACCTCAGGGTTTGTTATGCTGAACAATGAGACCACCTCAGGGTTTGTTATGCTGAACAATGAGACCACCTCAGGGTTTGTTATGCTGAACAATGAGACCACCTCAGGGTTTGTTATGCTGAACAATGAGACCACCTCAGGGTTTGTTATGCTGAACAATGAGACCACCTCAGGGTTTGTTATGCTGAACAATGAGACCACCTCAGGGTTTGTTATGCTGAACAATGAGACCATGGTAGAACATGGAAGATTACCTCCAGGACACACTAACATAATCACATATCATTTATAGGAGGATCAGAAAGCCTTTACACGGAGTAGATTCAAACATGGTAAACGACAAACACACAGTTTGTAGGACAAGTTCAGTGGAAGGACAGATGTTCATGATTACAAGAAAGGATTTCCCTAAGTGTGAGTTAAGAGAGATATTTGGCAGCTCTTTCAGGGTAGCTGTAAAGCTACATGTTTATGAACACAAGACATACAGTACCTGGAGCGACACGTACGGAGCCCAGTGACCATTTAGAACAACTGAACTGAATCATAAGTTCAGTGTTACCGTTCCCCACGGACGCTGGTGTGTTCCTCCTCCTCCCTTCCAGTCAACAGACGCAGACACCTCGCATCACACTTCTTTTTCTCCTCCTCCTCTTTCTTCTTCTTCTTCTTCTTCTTCTTCTTCTTCTTCTTCTTCTTCTTCTTCTCCTCCTTCTTCTTCTTCTTCTTCACGTCCTCTTCCTCCTCTTTCTTAGTATCCCAATCCCTAAGTCTGAATCACCCACCTTCTCCCTAGTGTATACAGTTGATCGTGACAGTATGGGCGAGTGTAAGAGTGAGTGGCCACTCTGACACACCAGTATTCTAAAGTGAGTTATATGCCTAGTTTAGCGTCAACAAAGATGCTTTTTATACCTACAGGACGTTGCCTTGTTACTAACACTTAGAGGATCGTATCATCACAAATATGTGGGTCATACGACTTCATGTCATCCACTTAACATGGAAGTTGTCCTGGGCCCAGCAGGAGGGACCCCTGCACTACCTCACTGCGGCCAAGCACGTCACGGGTCAAGTGCCACGCACACTGAGGATGGCTGTGGGGTTGAAGTCTTCCTCAACGTCTGATGAAGTCCTTAATGATATATTAATTACTGGATGTAGCTTGATACTGACGGGTTTAATGACCCTGGCAGTTGATAGGTCTAAAGCCCAAGCAGTAAACCAGCCAACCAACCAAGCGGTAGGGCAGCCGTGGTCGACGACGAACTAGGCCATTATCCAGAACTCCAGATGGGTCGATACTCGTACTTCTGCAGGAAGGAAAGATCCTCGTCCAGCAGAACACACGTCTGAGTCATGCAATGTACATTTTTTTTCTCTAAGAAGAAGCCATTTTCTATCACGTGAGACGACGGTAACTGTTTCCTCAACCGCTTTAAGTTGGAGTAATTTCCCTCGATGTCTGTCCTCCTGTTAAAAAGCATAATTGTCTAAATTTCATCATGAAGAAATAGGTTCAAGTATTGTCTTGTGAACAAGATCGGTAAAGGATTCTTTCTTTATACAGTACGATGAGGGAGTTCTACACTCTTGGGGTCCCATCGCTTGACGTTTTAATACCATTAAACAACTTCTTAAACTTCTGTATACTCATCTGTTATACAAGGTAGACTATAATGGATATAGCGGCGAATCTTACATCGGGATGTGAAATTTCTGATTTACCAGGTAACAATTACAGTAACCTCCCGCTATACCTGTGACCAGGGCTCTACCTTCCCATGTTTTCTACACTGTCAAGATCTGTGACCATTTTGCTCGTCTTGATCACTAGGGTTTGTTATCGAGCCAAGAGACGGTCTGCACAGGCGCCGGGCAAACCCTGAGCTGGGCGACGGAGGAGCTGTATACCATGATGACAGCAATGACCCTGAACATTACTGAAAATCATTCATAATTTTTTGACAGATTTACCTAACCATTATTACCATTATCTCTTTTTATTTTGGTTCTTTTTCTCATCTATTTTACTATACTTGCATTATATGTTCACTTTTTCGTATATCTCCCATTCTTAAAGGGTTCAGCCTATTTCTATGCCATGATACTCTGCTCAAGATGAAATAGGAATAAAACTTGTCTATTCTGTGATCATGTTTGTTTCTCCTTGTGCTTTGCTGGACGTCGTCTGACATCAGTAACTCATCTGTTTTCATTCCACAAATGGTCCCTGTACTGCCAGTCCTGTGGTACGATCCAGGATCTTCCGTTTAAGTTATCGTGGAGGGCCACCTGTTCACTCTCCTCCCTCCTGTGGCTCCCAGTCAGGTGCTTCTGTGATCAGAGTGACTTTCGTCTCTTTCCTCCGCTGGCACGGAGGATCGCCTCCCGTACACACTGCCATACGTGATGAGGATGTCGCCTGATAGCCGACCGAGCTACTGCAGGTGTCCGTCGGTCACACAGACATGTATGGAAGGTGGAGGTGCTGGAGGTGGCTTCATAAACATATTCGTCAGCACACTGGGGTAGCCAGGGAGCAGCTCTCACGACAGCAGTTCATTTCTGAGGGGCGGCAGTGGACAGGTGACTGCAGTGCTGTGCCTGTCTCTCGTCTCCCAGACATTAGCGCAGGAGCCTCGACATAATTAGATGGCTTTCAAAGCAAAACACACAAAACTCCCCTGATGTATATTCTCAGCCTGTTAGTCCCAAAGTAATTACAGGTGTTTTGGATTCATAACTACGGTGTTGTAGAGGTTGTACCATGTGTTGCTAAACTGTTTTTATGGAAACTTTAATCATAACGAAAGTTGCTGAGCAGTTCCCAGGTCTGATCATCCAACCACATGCATGGTCAGAGTACTCCAGGTTTAACCAGCCAACGCTCATATCTAGCCAATCAACTCTAGGGTTGCAACCTATCCCCAGGGCTGGCCAGCCAACCTCAGACCCAGGCTAGCCAACCGTAGGCTTAGCCAGCCAACTCCAGTCCATGCCAGCCCATATCAGGCCTTGCCACCCATTACCTGATCTGTCCAACCAACTTAAGGCCTGGCCATACCAACCTCAGGCGTGGTCAGCCAACCCAAGAATACCTTGTCAGCCAGCTCCAGGTCTATCCAGACAGTCCTAGGCTTGGCTAGCCAGCCCAGGTATACCTTAACAACCCCAGCTCTGGCCACGCTACTACATGTAGTCCTGACCACTCAGCCAAGATAGCCCCAAGCCTTACCAGGTAATCTCAGAACTGGCCAAGAGACCCAGAATTGGCCAGACAACACCCGGCCCGATTACCTATCACCAAACCTGGCCAGACAACACTAGGCCTAGCCGGCCATTCTCAGCCTTGCTAAGCCATCCCCAGGTCTCACCGGCCAGCTCAAGCTTAGCAGCTGTCACTAAGCTTGGCCAGTTCTCTCCAAGACTGGTCAACCCCAGTCCTGACCAGCCAACCCCGGGCCTGGCAACCCATCCTGTCCTGTGGCTTACCCGGACACCCAGGTCATCACGTCCAGTGGTTCACCAGGTCACCCAGGTCATCCCGTCCAGTGGTTCATCTAGGCAACCAGGTCGTCACGTCCAGTGGTTCACCTGGTCACCCAGGTCATCCCGTCCAGTGGTTCATCTAGGCAACCAGGTCGTCACGTCCAGTGGTTCATCTAGGCAACCAGGTCGTCACGTCCAGTGGTTCACCTGGACACCCAGGTCATCCGTGGTTCACCTGGACACCCAGGTCATCCCGTCCAGTGGTTCACCAGGACACCCAGGTCATCCGTGGTTCACCAGGACACCCAGGTCATCACGTCTAGTGGTTCACCTGGACAACCAGGTCGTCCCGTCCAGAGATTTGGCTGGCCAGTCCAGCGGTTGACCTGGTTATCCAAATTGTCCCTTCGGTGGCTCACTTCAGGGAGAGGAGCTGTTGTGGCAGGTCGCTTCAGAAACAGTGGCCGCTCTCCCATGTTACTTCTTGGAGAATTTCTTTCTTTTTTCTGTTTTTTGACAGGTTACGTCTATGAGAGTGGCTGCTCTGACAGGTCAGCTCTGGGAGAGTGGCTGCTCTGACAGGTCAGCTCTGGGAGAGTGGCTGCTCTGACAGGTCAGCTCTGGGAGAGTGGCTGCCCTGACAGGTCACCTCTGGGAGAGTGGCTGCTCTGGCAGGTCAGCTCTGGGAGAGTGGCTGCTCTGGCAGGTCACCTCTGGGAGAGTGGCTGCTCTGGCAGGTCAGCTCTGGGAGAGTGGCTGCTCTGGCAGGTCAGCTCTGGGAGAGTGGCTGCTCTGACAGGTCAGCTCTGGGAGAGTGGCTGCTCTGACAGGTCAGCTCTGGGAGAGTGGCTGCTCTGACAGGTCAGCTCTGGGAGAGTGGCTGCTCTGGCAGGTCAGCTCTGGGAGAGTGGCTGCTCTGACAGGTCAGCTCTGGGAGAGTGGCTGCTCTGACAGGTCAGCTCTGGGAGAGTGGCTGCCCTGGCAGGTCACCTCTGGGAGAGTGGCTGCCCTGACAGGTCACCTCTGGGAGAGTGGCTGCTCTGACAGGTCAGCTCTGGGAGAGTGGCTGCTCTGGCAGGTCAGCTCTGGGAGAGTGGCTGCTCTGACAGGTCAGCTCTGGGAGAGTGGCTGCTCTGACAGGTCAGCTCTGGGAGAGTGGCTGCCCTGACAGGTCAGCTCTGGGAGAGTGGCTGCTCTGGCAGGTCACCTCTGGGAGAGTGGCTGCTCTCCCTCACACACTCACACTATCGCACGGAAGACAAATGATACGTCTTGAGGGGGGTATATAACCACTGGAAGTACTATAGAATATAATACAAGCTGCAGCAATACTCAGTATGGATCCATATGCCGCAGTCTATCCTGTATGCTCTGGAACCAATAAAAAACTCTGGCAGGCCTGCCCTCACGCACGGTTGGCCAAGTTAATACACTCTTGGCGTGATAACGACCCGGAAAAAAGAGGAAAAAACTCATTTTTTTTAAAAAAAAGGTGACTTTCATTCACCCGATTTCTTCCGTAAATGTGGCTTGGCTCCAGGTCAGATGTGGTTGTGGTTCTGGTCAGATGTGGCTGTGATTCTGGTCAGGTGTGGTTGTGGTTCAGGTCAGGTGTGGTTGGGGTTCAGGTCAGGTGTGGCTGTGGTCCTGGTCAGATGTGGTTGTGTTCCTGGTCTGATGTGGTTGAGGTCCAAGTCAGGTGTGGTTGTGGTCCTGGTCAGGCGTGGCTCTCATTGGTCAGGTGTGGCTCTCACTGGTCAGGTGTGGCTCTCACTGGTCAGGTATGACTCTCATTGGTCAGGTATGACTCTCACTGGTCAGGTGTGGCTCTCACTGGTCAGGTATGACTCTCACTGGTCATGTGTGGCTCTCACTGGTCAGGTGTGGCTCTCACTGGTCAGGTGTGGCTCTCACTCGTCAGGTGTGGCTCTCACTGGTCAGATGTGGCTCTCACTGGTCAGGTGTGGCTCTCACTGGTCATGTGTGGCTCTCACTGGTCAGGTATGACTCTCACTGGTCAGGTATGACTCTCACTGGTCATGTGTGGCTCTCACTGGTCGTACCAAACATCATTACTACAAACACCTTTTCTCTAATTCTCCTACGCTTTCACTCAGTGAGGCCACATAGACGGGGTAACGCTGTTGGCGGTGACCAAGTGACTGAGAAGAATACATATCATCATGTATCCCAGGAACCACTACCGATGGTGTCTATTACTGAGGTCTGCTTTTTCCTAATCTATACCTGTGTGTGTATACATGAAGACATTACACACACGGTATGTGTGTGTTGCGTGTGGCCAGCACGTAGAGCCGAAGCAATCCAAACATGAGTAAGTTCCCGGCGGAGGACGTGATTTGCCGAAGAATCACAAAATCATTGTGAATGAGACGACAGGATGAAGTAAAGGATAATGTTTACCGACGCTTCCTGTTGTGCTTGTAGCTCTGGACATGTGAAAATGTTTTATTCATAGTATCTAACACCCGTGCCGTGTCCATCATGACCTCCCAGCAGTGTCCATCATACCTATAATAATACGTGGACACCAGCCACTCAATGTATAACCTATGAGAACTTCGTGTACACAGCTGTACCAGGAGCAGAGTAGGGGGGTGGGGGGTTGTCCCCACCTCCCGGCCGGTGGCAGCAGGGGCGGCAGTGGGCGCCGGCCGCGGGTCGGGTGATCAACACATCAAATAATCTGTTTCTGATTATGTTAGTGATGTCCTCCAAGCCCCAGCAGTCGGCACAGTCATGCCAAACACTCCTGATTACCAATTCTGACAACAGTAATAGCTATCTATCAACTAGCCATTTGGCTCAGCCAACAGCATCATGCTTGCACGTAGCGGCTACTCTGGTGGAACACTGTTATGATATGACGAAGGTGACAACTTCTCCTACCTTAGTGGGTAGCCCTCGGTTGTCTTGGGAGGCTCTCGACTCCAGAAACAACTTGATGGTCAAGCCACAAAACGGTCAAACGTAACAAGTGGAGTGCCACAAGGATCACTCTTGGGACCGGTTCTCTTTCCCATATATTTTAATGATATTGATAATGGGCTACATTACAAGATATCAAACTTCGCTGATGATACAAAACTGAGAAATCAATCTACAAATGAACTTGAACGTCTACCGCTTCAAACTGACATAGATACAATGATGAACTGAGTTCATAAGTGGAAAATGGATTTCAATATCGATGAATGCGAAGTTTTATATATTGGTAGAGCAAACAATAAGGAAAGTCTACAGTATGAACTCTGTTGTACTGCAAAAGGTAAATGAGGAAGAAGACTTGGGTATATCTGGTGACCTAGAACCAAGTGAGCAGTGTACAGAAGCAGTGAAAAGAGCAAACAAAATTCTTGGATTCATAGGGAGGGCCTTCGAATTTAAGTCCAGGAAAATCATCCTTACTCTATACAATTAATTGGTTCGTCTACACCTTGAATATTGTGCTCAGGTTTGGTCACCTTACTAAGAAAAAGAAAATATACACAGAATGGAGAGATGATTCCCGGACTGAGAAGCAAATCCTACGAGATGAGATTATACGACTTAAACCTATCTGGCTTAGAAAAGGGAAGGTTAAGAGGTGATCTAATACAGTTGTTCAGAATTATCAAAGGCTTTGAGAAACTTGATCTATCTGATTTTATTGGTAGAAATGGATACAAACTCGTGGGCAAACGATTTACCTTGAACGAAGCGGAGTGCTTTTTCTTCAACAGGATTGTTAACAAATGAGACAACTTGCCAAATGCAGTTGTTGAAAACAGAACCATAGTTACGTTGAAGAACAGACTTGATACATTTTCCTCTTCAAGTCCATGAGTTTCATTATTTACGCATCAGTAGTCATAATAGACAATAGACAATTTGTAGGTTATTCCCTTTGAGTCATCTGTGTACCTTCTAACGTTTACCACACTCATCTGTGAGTTTCTGATGTCTTCTACTATCACAAGCAGCCTCGATACGACCCAGTGGTCTGTTGTTGTTTGAATTCCTTTGTATTCTTTGATATCATAGAGAAAGCACTACACATACCAGCTTGAGGACGGTACCATCAGCGATTGGAGAGCATCAACAACAATCAGTAAGCACTAGCAGCAGTGTCACAGTCGGTGAGACAACGCTGACCCCCGACCAGCAGCGACTTGACAGCAGTAGCATTTGTCATGTCAGACTGTGGGTTGTGTGAGCAGCACGTCGGGCATGAGCGCAGTACCTGACGCAACGGGTTGTCTGTCGCCTGGCCAGTACCAGTCTCCACTGCGGAAGATAATGAAGACTTTCCACCGATCAATACGATAGCTGGATGAGGCTTACGATTACCTCATATCGCTGGCGAGTTCCAGCAGGCAGGCAGAGTTTGCAGTGGAAGACATCTTGCCGAATACAGTCCACAACTTAATGGTTTAAGGGACGTGTGGGGCGTCCTTGCTGAGGTCAGACAAGACGACCAGTGAGAAAATGCAGCACTACACAGGGGGAGGCGGGAGGAGGTTTTTAGCCCCTCGCTGCCACTCGTACACCTCCGGCACAACGCTCCTCACAAGCAGTCACTCACAACAAGTCACCTGCTAGTGTGAGGCCAGCGTGTACATACTCCGTACATCAACTATCTACTCTCTCTCTCCTCTCTCTCTCTCTCTCTCTCTCTCTCTCTCTCTCTCTCTCTCTCTCTCTCTCTCTCTCTCACACACACACATACTGGAAATAGTACTCTGTACTGTCGCTCTTCAACTGTGACTTTATATCACCGCAGCAGAATGACCCCTTATATTACCCCTTATATCACTTTTTATTACCGAGAAAATGATGAGAAATGTGACATCGAGAAGTGTGTGATTATGGATCCTGAACACTGCAATTAAGTGAGGGACAGTTAGGCGAAAATGCACACAGAGAATCATGCATACAGGTGCATGACTAAGTGAAGCCACATTGCAATGTAAATCTTGTGAGTAAAAGGCAAGTGACTTTATGCCAACAGAAGTAGAGTCATGTAACCTGACACAAGAGTGTCATGCAGGACACCTCGCACACTATACGTTCACCTCTCCATTACGACCTTCTTCCTAGTGACTATATTTCACTGAATCCGTGTAGAGGTGGTGTGTGTGGTGGTGTTGCGTGGTGGTGGTGGTGTTTGTGGTGGTGGTGTTTGTGGTGGTGTTGTGTGGGGAAGTGTTGTGTGTGGTGGTGGTGTGTGTGGTGGTGGTGTGTGTGGTGGTGTGTGTGGTGGTGTAGTGTGTGGTGGTGTAGTGTGTGGTGTTGTGTGTGGTGGTGGTGTGTGTGGTGGCGTTGTGTGGGGAGGCGTTGTGTGTGGTGGTGGTGTGTGTGGTGGTGGGGTGTGTGGTGGTGGGTGTGTGGTGGTGTGTGGGAGTGTTGTGGTGGTGGTGTGTGTGTGGGTGGTGTGTGTGGTGTGTGGTGTGTGTGTGTGGAGTGTTGTGTGGGTGGTGTGTGGTGTGTGTGGTGGTGTGTGTGGTGGTGGTGTGTGTGTGGGTGGTGTGTGGTGGGTGTTGTGTGTGGTGGTGTGTGTGGTGGTGGTGTTGTTGTGTGGTGGTGTTGTGTGGGGTGTTGTGTGTGGTGTGTGTGTGTGGTGGTGGTGTGTGTGGTGTGTGTGGGTGGTGTGGGGGTTGTGTGTGGGAGTGTTGTGTGTGGTGGTGGTGTGTGTGTGTTGTGTGGGGTGTGTGTGTGGGTGTGTGGGGTGTTTGTGTGTGGTGGTGTGTGTGTGTGTGTGTGTGGGAGGTGTTGTGTGGTGTTGTGTGTGGGGTGTGTGTGTGGTGTGTGTGGTGTTGTGTGGGGGTGTGTGTGTGGTGGTGTGTGTGGTGGTGTTGTGTGTGGGTATTGTGTGTGTGGTGTGTTGGTGGTGTGTGTGGGGAGGTGTTGTGTGTGGGGATGTGCTGTGTATGGGGGTGTTGTGTGTGGTGGTATTGTGTGTGGTGGTGGTGTGTGTGGTGGTGTTGTGTGGGGAGGTGTTGTGTGGGGAGGTGTTGTGTGTGGTGGTGTTGTGTGTGGAGGTGTTGTGTGTGCTCTTTCACTGTGATCCATCCTCGTTACTTTACACTGACGTCTACAGTGTATCAAACTAACTTTGGAGATTGTCTATGTCCCCTTGTAAGTTGATGCAGTCCTACTCGGTGTTCACTTCCCTCACGACCAGTGCGTCATCATCTGCAAACCAGCATATACGAAGAGATTTGATCAGGGTCATGACCCTAATATCAGTGAAGGCTTTGTAAAAAGTCTGGTAATGTCTCTTATTCCCCATTCCATCTTGCTGGTACTTGGACTGTGGAAACATTCGTAAACTTACTAATCAACTATTTCCATGACATCTTCAATAAGTCTTCCCACCGATACCCTTAAGTTAGATGTTAGTTGTTCTCTGACTAATGATTCACTCGTGCTGAATCCATAGAGAAAGTTTAGATTCTCTTTTAAGTATTCCACCATATTCATGGTTTCTCCGATCTTCTTTCGTTGACTCGCAGTCCTCGTTTCCTCTCCTCTTATAATTCTCAATGGCTGCCTGGTTACTGTGACGCCTGCGTCTCCTAAGCCGTGCATTTCTAAACCCTTTTAAGATTTTCTTTTTCATTTTAGACGAGACGGCGCCGGCAACTGAATGCCCTAATCAAAGCCACCTCATTGACGCTATGTATGCATATACCTTACCCTAAGTTAGGTACTCACTTCATCGACCAACCCCTGGGGGAGGATGAATAGCTGGGTGTTGATTGTGGACCGATTGTCGCAACCAAGAGCTACGTATGAGCTCGACCTGGGCGGCCCGTGAATGCGTCACGCTCAGCAACGCTAACCGTTACACCATGAAGGTCCATCGTCATAATTCTCTTTCGTTGTCGTCCTCTTCTCCCCATTAACAGCGAATGGTATCTGTTCTCTAACTCCTCCTTTATGTTATCACAGACATTCCACACCAATGGTTTGTACTCTGGCAAAGATGGTTCAGTTCCCAATTCATGTTCTTCAAAAGAACATCTAATCCTGCCTAGTTACTACGATTTATATCTCCTTATTGATGCCCCATTAGTGCCCCACCACATACTGGAAATCCAGCACTACGTGATCTCTTTTACCAACTGGCCGACGGTAACTCATTTTTTTCGCTTCCAATCTCACTGTGTGTGTGTGTGTGTGTGTGTGTGTGTGTGTGTGTGTGTGTAGACATGGTCCAGTGTATCTGTCCATCGGACTCGTATATGCCGAGGAACGTGTTGACAAAGGAAATTCCGCTGTATACATTCCAGAAACTAACGTCTCCACGACTCCCTATCTCCTTACCAATCTAAGATTCTCCTCGTCCATACTCTTGGAATCCATCATTATCAGGACTATCATCTTTCCTTCCTTCACGATCCTGAGTGTTATAGATTACGACGGATCGAGGTCATTACAATTTCTTGGAGGACTGTACATTATCAGGACCGCTATGTTTACCTCTCCTGTAATAAGTCTTCCCATTATATAAGACTACTTGACTGGGTTGTCCAACGAATTTTCCTGACCTAGAAAGCCAGACTTTTTTCCCCTCCTAACTTCTTCGGTCTTTCCTGCTGCTGTGGATCTCTCTAGACAGATAAGTCTATGTTTTATCTCCCTAATGAGTCTGTTCTCCATTGCTCTAACTGCATTACGGGCTGACCTCCCATACTCGCTCCACGAATTCCACATCTTAACCGTTTACCGCCAGACCGTCCACACTGGTGCACATGAATTCTAATTTGGGGTTTGAACTTATTCGCAATCCTTGTCTGCTTGGGTCTGAGATGGGAGTGTTTCTCTCTGCACTCTGGCTCCATCTGACTCATCCTTCTCCTAACTGGATGCCTTTGCTCTCTCTCTCTCTCTCTCTCTCTCTCTCTCTCTCTCTCTCTCTCTCTCTCTCTCTCTCTCTCTCGCTTCGTCTCACTTTTAACCAATACCCCTCTGCTGCAGCGTCTCCTGGCTACGCCTCTCCACGTCAGAGGTAACCCTCAGAGATGGACTGCACTCCTTCCCCTTATTTACAGGTTCACCTCACTAATTCTAACTCGAGAGTTGCATTAGGTAAGTCCATCGCACCACGAACTTTCTCACTTCATCCGCTCCCCAGACTATTCTTTCCTCCTTATTTAGAGTATGTTTTTTCTCTCACCAGCCCAAAGACCGTCATCGGCCCACGTCTGCCAGCCTCCATCTGTACTGCCTGTCGCAGGTGAGGAGCGACCCACTTCTCTACCATATCCTGCAGTCACAACCGTAACCTTCTCCTTATCTATCACTTCATTAGGGATCTGCGTCATCACCACATATGACCTGGAGAGTGTGCGTTCTCTTCAGCCTTCATCAATTGTCCGAGGCACTTACCTGACTGCTCTGTGTCTGGCTAAGTGAACCGTCATCTCTAGCACATGATTCAATATCTTGTTCTGGCTACCTGAATCATGGTCACCAGATCTCTGTCCCACTTCTCCAGTCTCCAGCTTTCCTCCTCGATCTCAAAATTTTATTCCTAGTCCCTACCACCTACTTCCCACCATTTTCTATCATTCATCTATTACTGTACGAGGTAAGACTGGTTACCTGATCATTCCCCTACTTTTCCCGTGAGTCCCTGCAGTCATTGTGGTCCCACACTAGGATGGTGTCCCCAAGATGTCTGATCTCTGAGTCAGGTTCCTCGACAGAGTGTTTACTTCTCAGATTATCACCCATGTCTTTCGTACCCTTCTACAGAGTCCCATACTGCACGTATCCTCAAACTTTACGATCATCATCATGTCCCTTTACAGGGTTTATCAGATTACCAACGTCTCGTATTGCCTACTGATGATGTTTATGTTCTTTGGCAAGGCTATCACGTTCCATTACTCTTTCGTCAGCTGATCTGCCTTAATCATGTGCTCATTGTTATCACGGATACTCGTCTTATCTCTCCCAGCCTCATTCATAAATACCTCACAGTCCACAGCTTCGATATCCAACTCAGCTTTCCTCACAGTTACGCCAACCATTTTTCGTTTCCCAGCTATGTTATCTTGGTGCTTTAGTGGAGCTTGTCTGACGAGGAACCAAGTCGAAGGTCTTGCCTTACATCATGCCTCCCTAGAACTAGTTTGTTTCACCTTCCTCTGGTTCACTGTGCACTCATTGCCATGCATGACTCCCTAGAACTAGTTTGTTTCACCTTCCTCTGGTTCACTGTGGACTCATTCCCTTGTATGAATGCATCCAGCGGTCTTTACACTCACCTTTAAACATAGTGAATGAATGCCAATGCTATCTTCCTTACGATATGAAAGAAATCCCACTTGCTTTATGTATACTTTTAGACGAAACAAAAGCTAGCAGGCAACGCGTTTACCAGCTTACGTTAATTAATCACTACTATCTATTGCTTGTGTACTCCTCCCCTCACTTGCAGAACAGGTGTGTGTGTGTGTGTGTGTGTGTGTGTGTGTGTGTGTGTGTGTGTGTGTGTGTGTGTGTGTGTGTGGCTCTGTACCTGATGAATACATGTTGAGCTGCAGTGACTCAGTGTGTGCCCTTGCAATAATTGACTATCCCATCAATAATTCATCACTTCGTTCATTAAAACAATTCAGCGTTTGTGGAAACTGACTGTGTTTTCTGTGCAAGACGAGTTTTGCTCACGTCGTGTCATATATGCAACCAGAGGTGTAGAGATCTGAGCAAAATAGTTCTGGAAAGACACTGAGAGATGTAGAATTCTTTTGAAATTTTCAATAGATTTCACATCATGAAATATGAACGTGTTATTCACCAAATACTCGTGGCTGTTTGATCTGGGGGAGAGGGGATGTCTTTCTCAAAGATGCATCACTGGTAGAGGCTTAGGTTGGTGCTGCAGTTCGTACTGAAGCTCACAGGGCCTGGAATTCATGCTGAGGTTCTGGAAGCCTGTGTCTTGTATCGAAGCTGAGGAATGATGTGGTTCACACTTGGCTCTGGGTAACTATGGTTCATGCCGGGGCTCTGGAGGCCTGGGGTTCCTGTTGAGGCTCTGGAGGCCTGGGGTTCCTGTTGAGGCTCTGGAGGCCTGGGGTTCCTGTTGAGGCTCTGGGAGCCTGGGGTTCCTGTTGAGGCTCTGGAAGTCTGGGGTTCCTGTTAAGGCTCTGGAAGCCTGGGGTTCCTGTTGAGGCTCTGGAAGTCTGGGGTTCCTGTTGAGGCTCTGGAAGCCTGGGGTTCCTGTTGAGGCTCTGGAAGCCTGGGGTTCCTGTTAAGGCTCTGGAAGCCTGGGGTTCCTGTTGAGGCTCTGGAAGCCTGGAGTTCCTGTTGAGACTCTGGAAGCCTGGAGTTCCTGTTGAGGCTCTGGAAGCCTGGGGTTCCTGTTGAGCTCTGGAAGTCTGGGGTTCCTGTAAGGCTCTGGAAGCCTGTTTCCTGTTGAGGCTCTGGAAGTCTGGGTTCTGTTGAGGCTCTGAGCCTGGGGTTCCTGTGAGGCTCTGGAAGGCCTGGGTTCCTGTTAAGGCTCTGGAAAGCCTGGGGTTCCTGTTGAGACTCTGGAAGCCTGGGAGTTCCTGTTGAGACCTCTGGAAGCCTGGAGTTCCTGTTGAGGCTCTGGAAGCCTGGGGTTCCTGTTGAGGCTCTGGAAGTCTGGGGTTCCTGTTAAGGCTCTGGAAGCCTGGGAGTTCCTGTTGAGACTCTGGAAGCCTGGGGTTCCTGTTAAGGCTCTGGAAGCCTGGGGTTCTGTAGAGGCTCTGGAAGCCTGGAGTTCCTGTTGAGGCTCTGGAAGCCTGGAGTTCCTGTTGAGGCTCTGGAAGCCTGGAGTTCCTGTTGAGGTTCTGGAAGCCTGGAGTTCCTGTTGAGGCTCTGGAATCATGGAGTTCCTGTAGAGGCTCTGGAAGCCTGGAGTTCCTGTTGAGGCTCTGGAAGCCTGGAGTTCCTGTTGAGGCTCTGGAAGCCTGGGGTTCCTGTTGAGGCTCTGGAAGCCTGGGGGTTCCTGTTGAGGCTCTAGGAGCCTGGAGTTCCTGTTGAGGCTCTGGAAGCCTGGGGTTCCTGTTGAGGCTCTGGGAGCCTGGGGGTTCCTCTTATCTATAATCACCATCCAGGTACCATGAAATAACCCAGGCAAATCTTGTGTTGATAACGTAACTAACTCAGAACAAAAATACATTCGTGGACATTTGAACTCCGGGGCTTTAATTTAGCCGCGTCCATTATCCAAGATGGCGGGATATTTTCGGGGGTGCATACATGATCTCTCGTGTCCTATTGCTCGTGGACTGATGATTATGGTGTCACATATATCTTTATGAGGTCAAGAAACTCGATGACAGCCCTTTTTTTTTTTTTTCATCGACTGGACTAGGAGTTTTGCTAACGTTTATATGATGATGATTAAACGAAAAAACTTCAGTGAATAATTGTGATACTTTGATGTTAGAATTACTGGTAAAAACATGAAGTAAATTAACAATTTGTGTATGCAAACCCAATGTATCGTAAATTACACTCACTTTCAGAATATTAGCATATTAGATCATGTATATCATGATCAGCGAATTACTCTGACTTCCAAAAAAATACACATTAGGGACCCCTCACCTTGGTGATATTTGAGGCTACATTTCAGCATTTTCCTGTGTATTTACGGTACATACAACACCACAACCGTGACCCCATGACCCCTCACAACTACACGACATGACGTGGCAAGTGTCACACACAACCATCAGTGAACATGGTAGCTGTGTGCGCTATAGTAGCAAGAGTCTCTCCATTTCTACCAGCCATAGTCTTGATGTCTTTACATCTTGTTATCTAAAAGGTCAAGTATATTCCTGGTGATAGAGTGTATACTCGCTAGATATGTCCTTGGACTGAGCTTGACGCTGGTGGCATATTAAGATATCTGTCTATTCTTTTCTATTTTTTGTAAGATACATTGGAACTCCTCGAAGGTGTCGGCTATCGTATCTAAACAACCAAATTGTGACAAGATACATTCTTGTAACATTAACGAGACCATGCCGTTGTTGCTGCAGGGATCTCGTCTCTCCGAATTCGGTTGGGAAGTTTACGGGTTCTTCCTTCTTTGCTCACTATTTAGTTCCAGTTTTGCTCAAAGCATCATCAACTGGTGTCAGTACGCGAATCTTCATCAAGCCATTGCGCATCGTTGGCCCAACCAAGACTTGCTAGCCGTGTGTGCAACAGACTCCATGATCATTTGTCACTGTGGGACTTGCAGAGGAAAGGCACAGTTACAAGTTCACAAGTGTTTGTTATGCACAGAGTTATCTTAGAGGAACAGTGCAACATAATCATATGTTGTAAAACGGCAAAACATAACGCGGAGTAATACAAGTGCAAGTAGTGCGCGGAGTGATACACAAGCAAGTCCTGCGGAGTGATACATAGACGATTCTATCCAGTTTCCAGTAAGGAATCGAAACCAAGACTCCTGTAACACTTTGGTATTAAAGATGATTGTACATATCAGCATCGGAAGTACAACGTCTGTTTCATTCGATAGAATAACAACCCAAAAGTCTCCATGCTCGATAGCCCAGTTAACTGCAGGTTAGCGCCCTCAGGTGTACCAGCAAAATATCTAATTACAGCTGACTTATTAATAGAGTGTACTTCTGCTGGAATGGTGTCCTCATTCATAACCATTCCCCTTGCAATGTACTGAACTTTGAACAAACTGTGAGCATGCTAACTTGTGGGTAACTAAATACAAGTTAGTTTTGTACGAACTTGCCCAGAGCTTGTCGATATGAACTGGGACCGGCACGTCGAAATCAGTGTGTGTGTGTGTGTGTGTGTCAACTCGACACTTCCGATATCTGAAGCTCTGTGCGAAGCCGTTCTGATTCTTTAACAGATAATTTAATGTAGATATCGAAGACCGCATCGAAGACGACAAACTACAAGCTGCTTACACAGTAAATTGGTCACTGTGCAATAGCTTTGCCGAAGTCCTTTTGAAATGTCATGTGCAGCGTTCGAATCTGTGTCATGAAATAGAGTAGCCTTATCTTTTTTTTTCTCTTTATCACCAGCTCAAACGTGGAGTCTTCCACAGTGAGTTCTGTCTCAGAGTTCAGCAATCATCATGCGCTCAGTTGGGTCTGTGGTAACGTGGCCGTCGAACACCGAGGTGGGTTTACTGGCAGCGAATCGTGACGCCACATCGTCATTCACTGATACTCTCTTCTCTCTCTCTCTCTCTCTCTCTCTCTCTCTCTCTCTCTCTCTCTCTCTCTCTCTCTCTCTCTCTCTCTCTCGGGCCATATCTATAACTCTCTCTGTGGGTGAGCAATGTGCTCTGGCGCCTCGGCCCACAGTAACTGCCAGTGCTTGTGCTGTTCCTTAGTAACCGAAGCGTAAAAGTTTTAGTTCTGAAATTGTTTCTGATTTTTCTTTTTTAACTTGAATCTTTCCTTACGAAAATGTTTAAACGCTTCTGCTCCATGATCAATGACGTTCAGTAGCAAGACTTTGGTTGGGTCATATACGTGCCCTTGAGCAGCAAAATGGTTCAGTTTGAACTGGACACATTTTTCGACATTATCATCGAAGGAACATTCTTCGTTCTGTGCCACTTCATGGTGAGAGTTCTGCCTGTCGTACATCAGCTCTGAATTAGATATCTATCGCAACACATTCTGGTGAGCGAAAACTTCACGATAGACTAGTTCCCATTCAGACACACTTGTTTTTCCATGTTCGACCGGCGATATCTTGTGAACTTTTCGGAGGTCCTTGTACTGTGTGGTCCAGCATCATGTCCAGTGCAACCGAGCCCGGCTTCCCTTCCCTGCCTCGCGTCACGGTGGCCTTAGACGAATTTCCGATAGAGGAAGCAACACCGAACTAGGAACACTCTTACATCTCTCCAGACACCGGGATCCTCACCTCGCGTCGCTGATGCAGTCAGGAAACATGTTCATCAGCGAGTCAATAATTGGCACGCGAAGTTCCCAATATCCTTCGTGGTCGGATGGTACGAGAGTTTTCGAGGAGACATACACAAGACATAAGCAGGTGCTTCAGAATTAGCACAGCTCGGATTCCTCACAACATTCCGGTGATGAATTTCGATAATATTTCCTCAAGTGTTCTACAAACTTCCATTTCTTTCCTTGAAACTGATATTCTTCCTCAGCTCAGCGAGGTCTGGTATGGCATTACTGGAAGCAGTACACATCATACTCTCGAACGCTTCATCAATAACAGATATAAACCCTTCAGCATGTGGACGTAGCGTGTTCCGTCTGTCTGACCTGTGTTGCTCTCGCACTATAACACTCAATAGACTCTACGAGTACACACCATCCACGCCACTACCTGCCACCACCACAGCCGAGAGTAACTTCTAACGAGTGGAACACATTCAAGATCAGACAAACATCATCAGATTCCCCCCTTAGCGATGTTGCGACTGTCAGCTGCTATCTGGGGAAAACTCAGGCATCACAAAACGAGTTGTCACAATCTAAGTCAACAGTTCTGAATAATCTGTTGAAAGGTGAATAAATCATATAATCAATAACTGGCGACGGACTCAAAATATAGGTGGATGTCTAGAATTTTTACGTTTTTTTTTTTTTTTTTTAAAAGCAATTTGGAAATATCTAAATTCGTGGTCCAGGTAGTAAGATAAGGATGTCAATGAATTTCTGGAAGCCATAAACATATGTTTGGATACCATAATGATCCATCTATAAGCAGTAGATCCTAAGCTGTGTGTATATGTACATCTCATGATATCCTGCATCTTGGACAATGACGGATACCGTACTAAAGACCCAGAGTTGATGTCTACCCAGCCTTTAATGATTTTGCTCTGAACTACTTATGTAATTACCTATGTAATTACATAGAATTGATGAAATCGATAGAACTGTTGTAGGTAAACATTTCTGCTGGGTTGTACTGACGATCCTGTACAACCTTCAGTGTTGATGATAGAGCTTGTCTCACAACTCTCACGTAATGTTCAACTGATGAACCTCCTGACCTTATCACTCAGACTCAAGCGCTCGTCCTTGACCCAATCACTTGAGTAACACTCAAGAACAGCCAGTCCCACCCCAAGAGTAAGGTGTTGCAGGAATACCTGCAGCATTTGCAGGATGTACGTAACTCCTCTACAACACAAGTGTTGCTGTACTCAAGCTCTTCCCTTAAGAGTATTGTGAAGTGGAAAATTTACAACCTTCTCTCAAGAGGATGATTACAACTCCTTCTAGACATCTTGGTGACTGAGAGGATACTGTACTGACAACAATCATGTCACTAACAACAACAATAATAATAACAACAACAACAGTGGTTCACAACTCACCGATCACCTGAAGGTTGACTCGCGTGGTCTTGGTGGGCTGGTAGCGGAAGTCGACGCGGCACTTGTAGTGGCCGGCGTCTGAGGGTCGCACGTCGGTCAGCCTCAAGCGGGCAGGATTGCCGGTAACGTCCAGTGTGGCCCGTGTGCCTAGCACCGTCTCGTCCACCCAGTGGCTGCCGCCAGCGCCAGGCCGAAGGTCATAGCTGAGGGAGGGCAACGATGACGCTTAGTGTGGGGCAGGAGAGCACGTTGCTGAGGCAGGGCAGGATAGCATACGTGTGTGTGTGTGTGTGTGTGTGTGTGTGTGTGTGTGTGTGTGTGTGTGTGTGTGTAGGTGGGTATGAGAAAGAGAGTCATGGAAATTGGATTGGCGAAGAGAGATGAGGTTAGTGGATGAAAGTGGTATTGTGTTGAATTTCTTAAGAAAGGGGGAGATGGTGTTGTTGACTGGGTATAAGTTTGCTGAGTGTACCTGGTAAGGTATATGGGAAGGCGGTACTTCAAGGGATGAAGGCATGTACAGAGTGTCAGACTGGGGAGAAGCAATATAGTTTCAGAAGTGGCAGAGGCTGTGTGGATCAGGGGTTTGCTTTGAAGAATGTCTGTGAGAAATACTTAGAAAGGCAGATGGATTTGTTTGTGGCATCTATGGATCTGGAGAAAACATTTCATAGGACTGATAGAGATGCCTTGTTGAAGGACCCACGAATATCTGGTGTGGAAGGAAAGCTACTGAAAGCAGCGCAAAGGATTTATCAAGGGTCTGTGACGTAAGTTCCAGAGGAAGAGAGGAGAGTGAATGGTTCCAAGTGAAGTTGGTCACCACGGCTTTTTAATTCATTCGTGGATAGGGTGGTGAGGGAGGTAAATGCAAGAGTCTTGATTAAAGGGCCGAGTACGCATTCTGTACGGGGTAAGTTCGCCTGAGAAGTGAGTTGATTTGTATTTGTTAACGACACAGCACTGGCGTGCCGCATATTCAAGTGAGAATCTGCAGAAGTTGGTGTTTGAGCTTGAGAAAGAGTGTGAAAGGAAGTTAAGGGTAAACGTGAATAAAAACAAGCGCATTAGGTTTAGCAGGGAGAGGTTAGTTGGGGCTGAATTTGAATACAGAAAAATTGGAGGGAGTGAAGTGTTTTACAAACCTGGAAGTGGGCTTAGCAGCGAATGGAATCATGGAAGCGGAAGTGAGTCACTGGGCGGGTGAGGAGGCGAGGGCTTTGAGAGCATTGAGGAATGTATGAAAATGCGATAGCTATCGTGCGGGGGGGGGGGGGGGGGGGGATGGGTAACGGTACAGTATTGCCAATAATGTTCCATGGATGCAAGATATGGGCTACAGTTGAGGATATGTGGAGTAGGCTGGATGTGTTGGAAATGAAATGTTGAAGGGCAGTATGTGGTTCGAGGTAGTTTGATAGTGTTGTGGTAGTAGGAAGAGTGTGGTTAAGAGAGCTGAAGGGGGGTGTGGTGAAATGATTTGTACATATGGAAAGAATGACTGGCGAGAGGCTGACGAAGATGGCATATGTGTCAGAAAGGGGAGACCACACTGCAGATGGAAGGAGGGACTGAAAAACATTTTGAGTGGTCGAGGTGTGAACATGTGGGAAAGTGTAAGGCGTGCAAGGGATCAAGTGGATTGGAGCGACGTGGTGTACAGTTGGCGTTGTGCTGTCAACAGACTGAACCAGGGCATGTGAAGTGTCTGGGGGAAACCATGGAGGGTCTGTGGGTCCTCGGTGCATTACATGTAACAGCTAGATGGATGCGAGAGAAGGAGGCCTTTTACTTGTCCTAACGCGAGAAGCGGCATACAAGTATATATATATATATACATATATATATATATATATATATTCCTATGAGTCCACGGGGAAAATGAAACCCGATAAATTCCCAAGTGTACTTTCGTGTAATAATCACATCATCATGGGAGACACAAGAGAGAAATATAACAGTCTGTTGATATACAACAAAGAGACGTAGCTAGGACGCCATTTGGTAAACAAATGGCTTCCTAACTACATCTCGTTACCCAGGCCGATTTCCCCCACACAATCCCACTTAACCACAAAACAACCCTCCACCTTCCCTTTAACGGTCAGGCCAGTGTATACCTGGGCAGGGCAGTAAGAGGTCGGGCCACGAGTCTCTGTGTTGGTGTTGGGATTTAAAAACTGTATGAATTGTTTGCAGCTAATGAAGTGGATTATCTACGTGAAACATATTGTGCAACATGTAGAGGAAATACATGTTGAATAAAACTATCTGAATTCCTCGCAAACTGCGAATTCACCTTCACACACACACACACACACACACACACATATATATATATATATATATATATATATATATATATATATATATATATATATATATATATATATATATATATGTTGGGAACTTATCGTGTTTCATTTTCCCCGTGGAGTCGTAGGGAATATATATATATATATATATATATATATATATATATATATATATATATATATATATATATATATATATATATATACATAAATGCTACATACAAATCCATTTGCTTTTCTAAGTATTTCTCACATACATTCTTCAAAGCAAACACCTGATCCACACATCCTCTACAACTTCTGAAACCACACTGCTCTTCCCCAATCTGATGCTCTGTACATGCCTTCACCCTCTCGATCAATACCCTCCCATATAATTTACCAGGAATACTAAACAAACTTATACCTCTGAAATTTGAGCACTCACTCTTATCCCCTTTGCCTTTGTACAATGGCACTATGCACGCATTCCGCCAATCCTCAGGCACCTCACCATGAGTCATACATACATTAAATAATCTTACCAACCAGTCAATAATACAGTCACCCCCTTTTTTAATAAATTCCACTGCAATACCATCCAAACCTGCTGCCCTGCCGGCTTTCATCTTCCGCAAAGCTTTTACTACCTCTTCTCTGTTTACCATATCATTTTCACTAACCCTCTCACTTTGCACACCACCTCGACCAAAACACCCTATATCTGCCACTCTATCATCAAACACATTCAACAAACCTTCAAAATATGGATCTGGAGAAGGCATATGATAGAGTTGATAGAGATGCTCTGTGGAAGGTATTAAGAATATATGGTGTGGGAGGCAAGTTGTTAGAAGCAGTGAAAAGTTTTTATCGAGGATGTAAGGCATGTGTACGTGTAGGAAGAGAGGAAAGTGATTGGTTCTCAGTGAATGTAGGTTTGCGGCAGGGGTGTGTGATGTCTCCATGGTTGTTTAATTTGTTTATGGATGGGGTTGTTAGGGAGGTGAATGCAAGAGTTTTGGAAAGAGGGGCAAGTATGAAGTCTGTTGTGGATGAGAGAGCTTGGGAAGTGAGTCAGTTGTTGTTCGCTGATGATACAGCGCTGGTGGCTGATTAATGTGAGAAACTGCAGAAGCTGGTGACTGAGTTTGGTAAAGTGTGTGAAAGAAGAAAGTTAAGAGTAAATGTGAATAAGAGCATGGTTATTAGGTACAGTAGGGTTGAGGGTCAAGTCAATTGGGAGGTAAGTTTGAATGGAGAAAAACTGGAGGAAGTAAAGTGTTTTAGATATCTGTGAGTGGATCTGGCAGCGGATGGAACCATGGAAGCGGAAGTGAATCATAGGGTGGGGGAGGGAGCGAAAATCCTGGAAGCCTTGAAGAATGTTTGTAAGTCGAGAACATTATCTCGGAAAGCAAAAATGGGTATGTTTGAAGGAATAGTGGTTCCAAGAATTTTGCATGGTTGCGAGGCGTGCGCAGGAGGGTGGATGTGCTGGAAATGAGATGTTTGAGGACAATGTGTGGTGTGAGGTGGTTTGATCGAGTAAGTAACGTAAGGGTAAGAGAGATGTGTGGAAATAAAAAGAGCGTGGTTGAGAGAGCAGAAGAGGGTGTTTTGAAATGGTTTGGGCACATGGAGAGAATGAGTGAGGAAAGATTGACCAAGAGGATATATGTGTCGGAGGTGGAGGGACCGAGGAGAAGTGGGAGACCATATTGGAGGTGGAAATATGGAGTGAAAAAGATTTTGTGTGATCGGGGCCTGAACATGCAGGAGGGTGAAAGGAGGGCAAGGAATAGAGTGAATTGGATCGATGTGGTATACCGGGTTGACGTGCTGTCAGTGGATTGAATCAGGGCATGTGAAGCGTCTGGGGTAAACCATGGAAAGCTGTGTAGGTATGTATATTTGCGTGTGTGGACGTGTATGTATATACATGTGTATGGGGGTGGGTTGGGCCATTTTTTTCGTTTGTTTCCTTGCGCTACCTCGCAAACGCGGGAGACAGCGACAAAGCAAAAAAAAAAAAAAAAAATATATATATACATATACATATATACATACACACACACACACACACACATATATATATATATATATATATATATATATATATATATATATATATATATATATATATATATATATATGTGTGTGTGTGTGTGTGTGTGTGTGTGTGTGTGTGTGTGTGTGTGTAAAGATAACCACAATGGTACCATGGAGGATAATCCATTACACCCACAGGACATGGGTCCGCTGACACACCAAGCTTTTGTCTATTCATCAAGAGTTGCCCTGAAGCTGTCCTGGGATATAGATGAAAGCTTGGTGTCTTTGCCTTACTATTTCCTGTGGATAAAACTCTGTAATCCACCATGCTGTGTCAGCTAACACCTCTGCTCCGGGATATACATATATATATATATATATATATATATATATATATATATATATATATATATATATATATATATATATTTTTTTTTATTATACTTTGTCGCTGTCTCCCGCGTTTGCGAGGTAGCGCAAGGAAACAGACGAAAGAAATGGCCCAACCCACCCCCATACACATGTATATACATACCGTCCACACACGCAAATATACATACCTACACAGCTTTCCATGGTTTACCCCGGACGCTTCACATGCCTTGATTCAATCCACTGACAGCACGTCAACCCCGGTATACCACATCGCTCCAATTCACTCTATTCCTTGCCCTCCTTTCACCCTCCTGCATGTTCAGGCCCCGATCACACAAAATCTTTTTCACTCCATCTTTCCACCTCCAATTTGGTCTCCCTCTTCTCCTCGTTCCCTCCACCTCCGACACATATATCCTCTTGGTCAATCTTTCCTCACTCATTCTCTCCATGTGCCCAAACCACTTCAAAACACCCTCTTCTCTCTCTCAACCACGCTCTTTTTATTTCCACACATCTGTCTTACCCTTACGTTACTCACTCGATCAAACCACCTCACGAACAAAGTGCATATCAACGCGGACTTCATAGAACACACAAACCTCCAACAACCAGGGTCGAACCCGGGACCCTTGTGCAACAGGGGTCCCGGGATCGATCCTGGCTGTTGGAGGATTGTATGTTATATATACTTATATATATATATATATATATACGAAAAATGAACACTGGAACTTGGATGAACATATTTGGTATTATTGCTGTACGTTTCAGTAATGATATTCATACAATCATTAGAACAATATAAAGAAAGGATGATATGCAAATGTGCATGTAACATGTACACTATGAGTTCGTGTTCAAACCATGAAGTCGAAAGTGTTCTTTGAGAAAACACAGATCGTAAAAGCCCAACGTGAATAATCGAGAAAGAACAAAGAAAAATCTATTGTGAATAACACAGCATCCAATCTTACCTAAATAAAACTATGCTATTAAAAAAACACGACTTATGTAAATGCAAGATACAATATTTCCTAGACTGGATTAAAATTCTACCGTTCTTAATCAAATATCCTAACATTAGAACATACATTTATAAGCAACAAGAGAGTTCTACCCTAAACCTTATCAAACTTATGTGTAAACACACGTAACTCCGTCCATACCTCGCTGTTACTTATATCGGCTTTGATCCTGTAGGACGGAGGGAACTCCAGTATTATCAGCTCGGTGTCTGCTGAGCAACTGGCCAGTACAGACAACTCCGCTGCCCTCACTGGCCGGTTCAATGGTGTGAGCATAGTTTCGTATGGTTGAGAGTGTTGGTCGTTCGGTAATTAGGTGGTTTCGTTCGTACTGAGTGGCTCGGGCGCTCGTAAAATGCGCGTTCTGAGGTGATCCTCTGTCCTGCCAGTATACAAAACAGTACAGCTGTTGCGCTTATACTGTTAAAACAAAAGACGACTGCTACACCTCCGTAGGAACATGAACTTGAAAAATGACTGGATGGTACAGCTTGCTTTAAAACTCACTGTAATGTTAACCTGTGGGTACAACGTACGTAAGAAAATAGTCCGTTTTTACGAAGTGTATAAACCGCCCCTCACAGTGAATAAAGACTGCAAAATGTATAACATTTCTAGGTACAGTGGATGGTTTTACTAAAGGAAATGGTAATATGTAGAGTGTTTAATTAATATACACATTAATGAAGTTTAAAGGAAAACCGTCTTTATGTAAATTATTTCCGTTTCAATTTCAGTATGGAATTTAAGGCAATCAGAACACATATAAAATGTTCGTATGGCCAGGGTTACCCCCAGGTAATGCTCGTGTGGCCAGGGTTACCACCAGGTAATGCTCGTATGGCCAGGGTTACCACCAGGTAATGCTCGTATGGCCAGGGTTACCACCACCAGGTAATGCTCGTATGGCCAGGGTTACCACCAGGTAATGCTAGTGTGGGCCAGGGTTACCACCACCAGGTAATGCTCGTATGGCCAGGGTTACCACCACCAGGTAATGCTCGTATGGCCAGGGTTACCACCAGGTAATGCTAGTGTGGGCCAGGGTTACCACCACCAGGTAATGCTCGTATGGCCAGGGTTACCACCACCAGGTAATGCTCGTGTAGGCCAGGGTTACCACCATCAGGTAATGCTAGTGTGGGCCAGGGTTACCACCATCAGGTAATGCTAGTGTGGGCCAGGGTTACCACCAGGTGCCAGTAATACCCGATCGAGTTATAAAAAGCAATTCTCTTCCAGAGAACAGTTAGTTTCCTGCACACTGAAGTTATGAAGGAATACCCACGCTCACTAGTCTTAATACGAAGAAAGAGGAGGGTGTCATTTTCTTCTTCCCGCTACCGAGGTAAATTCATCGATTTTACGTCGGGAATTGAAATAACGTAAGAATAAAGGAATTTCATCCACAGACTTAAATGAGAAATGGATCACCCACATAGCGTCTATAAGATAAAGGTTTGAAATGTGACAGACATACGCCCAGCCACGTACGTACATACCTTCACGGTGCCATAAAAATGCGTTAACTAATGTCGAACCATGTGGAGGAGGAGGAGGGGGTCGTGTGTGTGTGAACCCATCATTACGCCATCCGTCTGCGTAGATTTAGCGTCGCTGAACCAAAAGAAACAGTCAATAGATGACAACGAAAATAAACCCTTGAAACTGCGACCCAGTCAACCTGTGTTTATATTGGTCGGTAGACCGTCAGTGGAGCTGTATACTGATGGTTTCCGAAGGAGAATAGTTTGTACACAAAAGATTCCACCGTCAACACTGGTTGTAACGCAACGACTGAAATCCAGATTACAGATCTATTACAAATGTAAGAACACTTTACTGTAACTTCATTATCAGTTATTGGTGAAATAACTGGAAGAAGAAGAATTTAGCTAAACTGTAACTTTCTGAATGTAAGAACACTTTACTGTAAATTCATTATCAGTTATTGGTGAAATAACTGGAAGAAGAAGAATTTAGCTAAACTGTAACTTTCTGAATGTAAGAACACTTTACTGTAACTTCATTATTAGTTATTGGTGAATAACTGAAGAGAAGAATTTAGCTCAACCTGTAACTTTCTGAAAGTAACGACTGTAGAGAGTATAGGTTTCAGTGGACAATCCTCCTTATGCAGACGGTACACAAGGCCTAGTCGGGAGCTAAACACATACTGTAATTGTCAATACGTTTCGTCATTAATCACAACATTCGTATTTTCATTCCTTAAGACTCTATTACCTTCATCTTTATATTTCAAGATTAGGGACAATATATCACAATCTATGGTTCTTTATTTCGTTGTATCCGACAGTATTCTCAAACATTCTTTTGAACCTAATCATTTCCCTTTAATATAACAACCCGATTACCTTTGTCGAGTTTCGTAATCACATCATTATGATCTGCCGACACAGATCTTTGAGCTCGGGATATTCATTCACATGAAGCGGATGAGCGAGGTGGTTATTATGTTAACTAATATTGTAGAATTTTATGATCTCGTTTACAAAATATTGTGTTGAATTGACGTAAGTCAAGTTTTACTACATTTTTGTAGATAAAGTAGGATTCTTTGTAGGTCATTATCAATTTTCTTCATTCTTTCTCTACTGTTCATTTCATGATGAGCTATTGTGATGTGTATTTTCTTAGGCAGCATTTTAGACTTTATGCTTTAAAGAGGAACTCGTAATGTAGATGTTACATGTTATCCTTCCATGATAATATCTGATGATGGTATATAGAATTACCCAAACGTAAGCCAATAATAACAAAGATGTTCGTTAAAGCCTTGGTGATAATTTTCCTAGTACGACTAAGTCTAAGCAACAAATTCATTGTTGATATATAGATAAATGAATAAATAGATAAATAAATAAAAAACATATCGGCCAACGCCTCAGATTGTCAGCCAACACAGCAGACAGTCAGCCAACACAGCAGACAGTCAGCCATCACATCAGATATGCAGCCAACACAGCAGATAGTCAGCCAACACAGCAGACAGTCAGCCATCACATCAGATAGTCAGCCAACACAGCAGATAGTCAGCCAACACAACAGACAGTCAGCCAACACAGCAGACAGTCAGCCATCACATCAGATAGTCAGCCAACACAGCAGATAGTCAGCCAACACAGCAGACAGTCAGCCAACACAGCAGACAGTCAGCCAACACAGCAGACAGTCAGCCAACACAGCAGACAGTCAGCCAACACAGCAGATAGTCAGCTAACACAGCAGACAGTCAGCCAACACAGCAGACAGTCAGCCAACACATCAGATAGTCAGCCAACACAACAGACAGTCAGCCAACACAGCAGACAGTCAGCCAACACAGCAGATAATCACCAACACCCCAGCTAGTCAGCCAACCTCTTAGACAGTTAGTCAATATACCAGACAGTAAGCCACCAAGCTAACCAGTTAGTCAATGTAGCAGACAGTCTCCGAACACTTCAGACAGTTAGGCAGTGCCCACGATAGTCAGCCAACACCTCAGAGAATCAGTCAACACTCAGACATTCAGCCAATACTCTAAGCAGTTGGTCAACACACCAGGGAGTTAGCCAACACACCAGACAGCCACCGACAGCCCAGACAACACACTAGACAGCCACCGACAGCCCAGACAACACATCAGAGAGTCAGCCAACACATCAGACAGCCACCGACAGCCCAGACAACACATCAGAGAGTCAGTCAACACATCAGACAGCCACCGACAGCCCAGACAACACATCAGAGAGTCAGCCAACACACCAGACAGCCACCGACAGCCCAGACAACACACCAGGGAGTCAGCCAACACATCAGACAGTTAGCCAATACCACAGACAGTCACTCAGCCCTAAACAGTCATCCCAAACACCGTCCATTCAGCTAACAACTCAGTTAACCAACACATCAGACAGCTAGTACTCCGGCGAATCACCCAACACACAGTGAACGGTCAGCCAATACCATAGACAGTCAGCCAACACCTCAGACGATAGCCAACACTCCAGACAGTCAGTAAACATCCCGAGCAGTCAGCCAACACGCGAGGTAATTAGCCAACACAGCACACAGGCAGCCCCAACACGTCGCCCAGATTCAGCTAAAGATACGAGACAGTTAGCCAGCAAATCAGACAGTCAAATGATACATCAGATAATCAGTCAATACACCAGACACTGCACCAATCAGCTAACATCTCATACAGTCAGCCAACACAGTCATCAAGAAACACGCCATACTGTCAGCCAAAACACTAGACAGTCAGCAAACAAGTCAGACGGTCAGCGCTCATGAAAATGACAGGAATATACACCAAAAAGCCAGCCAACGTCTCAAAGAGCCAGTCAACACACCAGACAATGAACCATCGCGCCAGAAAATCATCCACTAGACAGGACAGTTAGACAACATTAAACAGTCACTTAACAAGCACGTGAAACATTCAGTCAACACATCTGAGTTTTCACACAGTTACCGAACACACTCAGCCACTCAGCTCACATACTGAACAGTCAAACAACACATCAGACAGTCAGCCAACACACCACAAGGCCAGCCAACAGACCGAACAGGGAAAAGATCTCAGGACACCCCAGACAGTCAGTCAACACACCAGACAGTCAGCCAACACACCAGACAGTCAGCCAACACACCAGACATGCGGCCAACACCCGACAGTCACATAGCACCCTAAGCAGTCAATCAACACTCAGAGACAGTCAACTAATACCCCACACTGTCAGCCAACACATTAATATACCAGGCATTCCCCCAACACGTTTGAAAACCAGCCAAACACATCAAACAGTCAGGTAACACACCAGATACTCACCCAACACATCAGAGAGTCAGGTAACACACTAGACAGTTAGAGAGCAAACCAGACAGTCAGCGAATACACCAGACTGTCAGAAAACACCAAAGTCATTTGGCCATCACGCTAAACAGTAAAACAAAACCCTAACCTGTCAGTTATCTGTCACAGACAGTCAGCCAACTCCTCCCCAGAGAGTCCGCCAACGCCCTAAGCAGTCACCCAACACATCAGAGAGTCAATCCACACAGCAGACAGTCAGCCAACACAAGAGATCGTCAGCCAACACAAGAGATCGTCAGCCAACACGACAGATCGTCAGCCAACACACCAGATCATCAGCCAACACACCAGATCGTCAGCCGACATACCAGATCGTCAGCCATCAAACCAGATCATCAAATACATGCCAGATCGTCAGCCAACACATCAGATCGTCAGCCAACACAACAGATCGTCAGCCGACGCACCAGATCGTCAGCCAACCGATGAAGTACGTTAGGTCTTAAAGATCCATCACCTGAGTGGGATGGGGGGCGGGCAAGACCTGAAATGGTTTCATAAGACACTTTCTGGACACGAAGTGAAGTAGAGCAAGACAGCTCAGTGCCACGACACCACCACATGTTCGCTACTGATACCCTGAACAACTTCTATGACCCACACACGTAGGAATCATAGGAGAAAGGACCAGTCTATCAGATCACTTTTTAAAGCTATGATTAATACTAATGAGGGGAGAGGAGGGGCTCCGCCTCAGACGGTGAGAGATGTGGGAGTCGTTGTGGTGGGTGGATGCAGTGGGCGGTGGCCTTAAAAGTGAATGAAATGCAGATAGGTTCTATCACTAGGGATGAGGTGGGAGCCATCTTATACACGGATACATTATTCATCTGAGGCTGGACCATTTTTGTCGCATATCATTGAATGGTGTGGCTGGTTGCAGTAGTCGGCCCACAGTCAACTTAGCTGTTCACCCTTAAAATAACATTAAGGAGATGGCCTTGATTAGGGCCTCAGTTGCCCTTTATGAGACGTGAAACTGGACACAGAAATTCTCTCCCTGTTGTCCCTCCCTGACATTCAGCTCTCTCGCTTCGAGGTCGCTACAACAGTGCTGGCACTGACGTGTTCGCTGCACTCCACTCAAGATACGTCACTCTGGCGAACAACAATGTTTGATGATCATTCCCATCAGAACAGTGACTATGACCAGAGTCTGGCACATATCATGATCTGCGGTGATATTACTGTGACCAGAGCCTTGAGCAGTTCATAATCTGTTGTGCTGCAGTGATCAGAGCCTTGAGCAGTTCATAATCTGTTGTGCTGCAGTGATCAGAGCCTTGAGCAGTTCATAATCTGTTGTGCTGCAGTGACCAGAGCCTTGAGCAGTTCATAATCTGTTGTGTTGCAGTGATCAGAGCGATGCCTGTAATCTGAGCCTGGCACAGCTCAGGATATGTTGTGTTACAGCGATCACAGTAGTGGCTGTGACCAGAGCTCATGGTCCGGGGTGTTACAGTCATCAGACCATTGACTGCGACCAGAGCCGCGCATGGTTCTTTTGTCTCGTTCGTCGAAGCGCCACTCACCAAGACAAGCCCTAATCGAGATCAGGCCCTTAAATGAACAGGGCTTCTCCAGCTCCATATGACTGCGCTCCTCAGAAACAGGGCAGAGATGAACTCCTCCTTTTGAGCGACAAGTTCCTCAACTAGACTTTACTCCGTTCCCGCCAAATGATGAAGACAGTCTCACCCGATGGGGACTTTTCACCCGCGGTGTAACATTAAAGAAAAGGGAGTCCGGTAAGACCTGGTGCAGGGAAAGAAACAGACACCACAACACCTCACCTATGAGATGCCAGCGGCTGTACAGTAGGACTCATACATCGTGGTGGATGCCCGAGTATGACGGGGTTGACCTAATAATGGGCGCACGATAAGGTCCTCGCGAAGGCAGAACTCTGACCAGTGTCTACTGGCAAGGAGGAAGAAAAGAGCAAGTGAACCAAGTCCTGACGTCAAACTGGTAGAGTTGATAAGTCGCGATGCGCTGGACTCTGTCAAGTGAATTAGTATGTCTTTGAGGACAGCACAGTCCTTTTTTATGATCAGACAAGTGTTAATAGGGAGAGAAACTTCAGAATAAGAGCAAGACTCACTGTTCTTTAGAGATAGACTTAACTACCTGCTTATGTGAGGCTTGCAAGATGATTTCGATGCCGCTGTGATAACAAGTCTGCTCATTACAATGACTGATGGAACTATGGAATCATTAAGGGAGATGGAAAAAATGGAAGGAGTTTTAAAGGGAACAACAGGAAGAAATTAGGTTTTAGAGGCGTTAATCTTAACTATGTTACATCTGCTCCTCTGGGAAATCTTGTCCAAATCCAAGTTCACAGAGGAATTTGCGAAGAGGCGAGACAAGACGTTGACTGAGCAAGAGGACGAGGAGGAGGAGGAGGAGGAGGAGGAGATCCGACGGAAGTGAAGGGACGCAGGGTTGAACCGTCAGCCTATGATTGAGTTTAGTTATCCTCTATACATTGCCAGCTATTGTTACATTGGAGGAAGGGCGTGCGAGATAAACCCCAAGGACCACGAAGTTTGTCCAGGAAGGAGGGTGAGAATGATACATCAGCAGTTACGGAGAAAGGCCGGCCAGAGAGGGAGGAAGACATGAAGAAGAGTGAGGAAGGAAGCAGGTGAGTGGATCTTGGTAGGCAGACCTTCGTGCCACACTCTGTCAAAACCTTTCGAGAAGGAAAAGTTTTGGTTTGTAGAATGAAGCGAAACAGAGGAGCCAGCTCGGGTGCAAGTTAAGGAGCAGAATCGTGTCTGTAATGCTCAATTGATCAGATCAGTAAGTCTGATCACAACCGGGCATGGCTTGTGCTTGTAATGGTACATTGACCAGAGCCTGGCATGGCTCGTGTCTGTAGTTGTAGGCTGACCAGAGCCTGGCATGGCTCGTGTCTGTAGTTGTAGGCTGACCAGAGCCTGGCGTGGCTCGTGTCTGTAGTTGTAGGCTGACCAGAGCCTGGCGTGGCTCGTGTCTGTAGTTGTAGGCTGACCAGAGCCTGGCGTGGCTCGTGTCTGTGTTATTACAATAAACCTTTCAACATCAGACCGGCTGTGGGATGGCAGGAACAGCTCTCACGCTGAGTGGTGTTAATGGCTGCAACATGTGGAGGTCGCAGGTCGTATCTGGATTCACTTTTAATTATGTTTTCTTTTGTTCGTCCCGTGTGGCTAGGCTTCGCGTGCACTCACCACGTGTCCACCTGGTTGATCCATCAAGGACCAGGTTTCTTACCAGGTCACGAGGGTCTGGCCAACGAACCTGCAGGTTACACCTCTATTGACCATGGTTCCCACTCGTGCCTATGATATTTAGAGTTATGCAGAGTTTTGCATAATCTATGTGCATGCGTATGCTAATGTTGTTGATCCTGAAGTTTCCGTGCATTCTATCCATCTATATGCTAATGTGGGATATGTAAATCTAAGTGTTCTCTGCTTGTTTTATGTGCCACTATATCTTACTTGCTTTACATTTTTCATATGGTAATATAGGCTGTGATTTCGTGTCCTTAATGGTCACTGTATTCAAAGAATCTCGTATGTTCCTGACCCTTCGCAAAGCCAAGTTTAGATCATGTGTTTTAGATTTGTTTTTCAAGCCTTATGTCCCTTCCTGGATCTGTCTGTATGTTTCAAAATCAAAGAGAACTATAGGAAAACTGGATGAATATAATTCATATGTCAATCATACAATTTCCATGCATATCTGATGAACCTTTTCAAAATACGGGAACATTTGCCAGATTATAACCATGTTGATTCAGCCATCTTCAAATCTTTGATCTTTCCGTCTTGCCTTGATACTGTGGCTAGCTAGACACGCAGGACTGTGTCTGGAGAAGGTTCGCTGTGATGTTTGGGAGTTCTCTCATGAAGGGATTGCATGGCTCTACCATAGGATCGTCTCATGACGACCCTCCACAATGACATACCACAAGGGGCAGAGCGCGCTTATCACTGATGAAACTACAGCAAATGATCTATGCTTGAGGGTATCTTCATGTGGTGCACGGAGGATACATGCTGATGAATGCCCAAGAGAAGTACAAGAGTACAAAGGAAGAGGACATGTGTCCAGTCTCAGTTGGACGGACGTCTCGACTTGAAACAATTTTTGCTCCCAGCGTCCGTGAAGTTCGTGACGTCATGAAGCGGTTGAAGACTAAGATAGTTTTCACCCAATGTTTCTCAGTGATTCGGTTGTGTCATACGGTATAGTATACATCATGTTTCCCAGCTGATCAATACGAACGGTCGCGCTCTTCCACGGGAGGACAATGTGTCCTTAATGAGGAGGGCCAGCTTGTACCGGAGGTGGATCCTAGAGTAGCGCTTCTGATGGAAAATAAGGAACATGATTATGTAATTATGGAGTAGCGACGGTCTCATTATGACCACTGGGTAGAACTTCTTATTCGTCATCTGCTTAAGATAAAGGGTTGTCGTTGTATGAAGATGTCATGACCCAGGAGGGAAAGGGAGACAGCACTCCAATCTCATCACCGCCTCAGCCTCTCTATAGACTCCTCCTGCTTGAGGCAAGTCGGCCACAAGAACAGCTACGCGAACAACCCGACCTGCACATAACGCGCTTAATCCGCGGCTAATCCCCGGTATGGGGGGGTTAGTGATCTTGCTTAGGTGAGGATAAGTTAGTTTGGTTGGGTTGGTTTTGCTACGTTAGATAAATCTAGCTTGATTAAGGATTGGTGAATTTGAGAAAGTTTGTTAGGGTAGGTCGGTCGGTTTACTTAGGTCAGGTTAAGTTTCTTTGGATCTGCAAATTGGATCTGATCATCAGATTTATGGAGTTTAAACAATTGTGTCTGCAGAGCTGACTCATATTTAGAAATCATAAATTTTTCAGGATATATATATATATATATATATATATATATATATATATATATATATATATATATATATATATATTATATATATATATATATATGTGGATCAGGTGTTTGCTTTGAAGAATGTATGTGAGAAATACTTAGAAAAGCAAATGGATTTGTATGTAGCATTTATGGATCTGGAGAAGGCATATGATAGAGTTGATAGAGATGCTCTGTAGAAGGTATTAAGAATATATGGTGTGGGAGGAAAGTTGTTAGAAGCAGTGAAAAGTTTTTATCGAGGATGTAAGGCATGTGTACGTGTAGAAAGAGAGGAAAGTGATTGGTTCTCAGTGAATGTAGGTTTGCGGCAGGGGTGTGTGATGTCTCCATGGTTGTTTAATTTGTTTATGGATGGGGTTGTTAGGGAGGTAAATGCAAGAGTTTTGGAAAGAGGGGCAAGTATGAAGTCTGTTGGGGATGAGAGAGCTTGGGAAGTGAGTCAGTTGTTGTTCGCTGATGATAAAGCGCTGGTGGCTGATTCATGTGAGAAACTGCAAAAGCTGGTGACTGAGTCTGGTAAAGTGTTTGGAAGAAGAAAGTTGGGAGTAAATGTGAATAAGAGCAAGGTTATTAGGTACAGTAGGGTTGAGGGTCAAGTCAATTGGGAGGTGAGTTTGAATGGAGAAAAACTGGAGGAAGTGAAGTGTTTTAGATATCTGGGAGTGGATCTGGCAGCGGATGGAACCATGGAAGCGGAAGTGGATCATAGGGTGGGGGAGGGGGCGAAAATTCTGGGGGCCTTGAAGAATGTGTGGAAGTCGAGAACATTATCTCGGAAAGCAAAAATGGGTATGTTTGAAGGAATAGTGGTTCCAACAATGTTGTATGGTTGCGAGGCGTGGGCTATGGATAGAGTTGTGCGCAGGAGGATGGATGTGCTGGAAATGAGATGTTTGAGGACAATGTGTGGTGTGAGGTGGTTTGATCGAGTGAGTAACGTAAGGGTAAGAGAGATGTGTGGAAATAAAAAGAGCGTGGTTGAGAGAGCAGAAGAGGGTGTTTTGAAGTGGTTTGGGCACATGGAGAGAATGAGTGAGGAAAGATTGACCAAGAGGATACATGTGTCGGAGGTGGAGGGAACGAGGAGAAGAGGGAGACCAAATTGGAGGTGGAAAGATGGAGTGAAAAAGATTTTGTGTGATCGGGGCCTGAACATGCAGGAGGGTGAAAGGAGGGCAAGGAATAGAGTGAACTGGAGCGATGTGGTATACCGGGGTTGACGTGCTGTCAGTGGATTGAATCAAGGCATGTGAAGCGTCTGGGGTAAACCATGGAAAGCTGTGTAGGTATGTATATTTGCGTGTGTGGACGTATGTATATACATGTGTATGGGGGTGGGTTGGGCCATTTCTTTCGTCTGTTTCCTTGCGCTACCTCGCAAACGCGGGAGACAGCGACAAAGTATAATAAATATATGAATAAAATATATATATATATATATATATATATATATATATATATATATATATATATATATATATATATATATATATATATATATATATATATATTGGAGTGAAAAAGATCTTGAGCGATAGGGGCATGAACATGCAGGAGGGTAAAAGGCGTACACCCTTTGAATGGGACTTTTTATGCTATTTCCTGGAACTTAAAGCTGTCTCTTATCAGGGAAGCCAGTCCTCCTCCTCTTCCTCCTCCTCCTTCTCTTTCCCTCCTTAGTATCATGCAACCCTCTGAACTGAAGAGTGAGATCTTATCTCTTGAACAAGTTTTTGTGGCTACACAACTCCAAGTGTCAGATGTATTTTCTCTAATTTGATCCTTGAATCAATACCGTTAACCACAGGTCCACCTGCGATTGTAGTCATTACTTTCAGTCTTACATGTCCACTTCGTAGCATTGTTGACATCTCTGCCGTAGATGATGCAGAGGTGTTCCGTTCTCTTGCTGCATTTGGTGTCTTCCATTTTCTTGCCTTTTGACGGTTTTCTGTTTTTTCTCCTTCTCATGTCTTGGCCTTTCATGCCTGAATAATACCTTGATGAATTCCAGCTTGCTTTTATGTTTCTGCGCTTGTTTAAGTACCACCTGGATAGATTACCCTAGATCCAGTATAACTATTACTGGTCTACCTCGCAGTTCTTAATTCGTACCGACCCATGCTTCTCCTTTTTATATTACAGAGACTATGTCCAGCATTTCCCGATCACTTACCATTTCGTCTAGAATATAATTCTCTTCTTGTCCAATAGTCATCATTGAGTTATTCTCTCGTCCTCCTGCTGTGACGATATCTCTAACTCAAGTGTCATCCACTGTTCTGCAAAGTCTTTCATCAACTTCCGTGTTTATGACTTTTTCTTAAACCTCCTTTTTCTTTTTATTAACAAACCCTGATGGTATATCACATGTACCATTCTAAACTTTTCATATACCGTACCATAGATTTACTCAATTACTCCCTCTCTAAATTGCTTATTGTTCTTTTAACACCTTAACGCAAGTTTTTTTTTTTTTGTGTGTGTGCCTGCGTTTCAGTTTCCTAATGTGTCTGTCCCGCCGCATCATTCTTCATCACTGAGTCTTATTAATCTGCTCCAGAAATTCCTCCTACTTCCCCTCCTAGCACATGAGTTTCAGCAGCTTCCGCATTTTGTGTTGTGGTCATTTCCTCTTGTTGAAGAGCCTCATGGCATCTAGGGATGAGCACACTCACATTTTGTGCTATTTGATCATTTTGTCTGCTTCCCTCTAGTTCACCTGCTTTCCTCTGGTTTACCTGCTTTCCTCTCGCTTACCTGCTTTCCTCTAGTTCACCTGCTTTCCTGTGCTGTACCTGCTTCCCTCTAGTTCAGCTGTTTCCTCTGGTTTACCTGCTTCCCTCTAGTTCAGCCGCTTCCTCTGGTTCACCTGCTTTCCTCTAGTTCACCTGTTTTCCTCTGGTTTACCTGCTTTCCTCTGGTTCACCTGCTTTCCTGTGCTTTACCTGCTTCCCTCTAATTCACCTGCTTCCTCTGGTTTACCTGCTTCCCTCTAGTTCAGCTGCTTCATCTGGTTTACCTGCTTTCCTCTATTTACGTGCTTTCCTCTAGTTCACCTGCTTTCCTCTGGTTTATCTGCTTTCCACTAGTTTACCTGCTTTCCTCTGGTTTACCTGCTTTCCTCTATTTCACCTGCTTTGCTCTAGTTCACCTGCTTTTCCTCTGGTTCACCTGCTTTCCTCTGGTTTACCTGCTTTCCTCTGGTTTAACTGCTTTCCTCTGGTTAACCTGCTTTCCTCTGGTTTAGCTGCTTTCCTCTGGTTTACTTGCTTTCCTCTGCTTCACCTGCTTTCCTCTGGTTTAACTGCTTTCCTCTGGTTAACCTGCTTTCCTCTGGTTTAGCTGCTTTCCTCTGGTTTACTTGCTTTCCTCTGCTTCACCTGCTTTCCTCTGGTTTACCTGCTTTCCTCTGGTTTACCAGCTTTCCTCTAGTTCACCTGCTTTACTCTGCTTCACCTGCTTTCCTCTGCTTCACCTGCTTTCCTCTGGTTTACCTGCTTTCCTCTAGTTCACCTGCTTTCTCTAGTTGTGTATCTTCCAAATCCTCTTAACAGATGTGAGTGTGTGTGTGTGTGTGTGTCGATGCTCACTGACTATACCCTTTAATTCCCCTCACATGGGAAGAGACTCTTCATGTTCTTTAATACGCTTCTTCAGGTTCTTTAATTCCTCCTCCAACTGACTGCCTCTCTTCCTGTTTCCCAGTAATTCCACTCATTTCTCAAGCCATGACTTGAGTCTTTAAGATAAACAGACGAAAATGAAATATCGTCTGTCTCTCTGTTGCTTTTCTCTTCAGTGGTCCTTAAGAGCGACACACAGTCTTCGTCCTCTGTTCTCCTTGATGGAGATCGAGGCACAACTGTCGCATCTCAACATGGCCATTTGTGTGTCTCCATTTCTATTTAGAAATTAATTTAATTTCTTGCCATGATTGACTGTGTGTGTGTGTGTGTGTGTGTGTGTGTGTGTGTGTGTGCACTTTGATATCAGGCTCTGTCTTGCCCTACTGACTAGCTGGCCTAATTATTTCCATGGCTTATGGCTTTTATTTGCCTGTGTGTGTGTGTGTGTGTGTGCGATTATCACTTGCGTGTTGCTGGGAGGGATTTTAACACTCGTGTTGCCACGTCTCTTAACTTTGTATGTATGTCTCTACTCTTTTGTGTGTGTGTGTGTGTGAGAGAGAGAGAGAGAGAGAGAGAGAGAGAGAGAGAGAGAGAGAGAGAGAGAGAGAGAGAGAGAGAGAGAGAGAGAGAGAGAGATTGGTCATATTATTCATTACGATCATTCACCATATTAAGTAATGAGTCTCGTCTTGTTTGTTTTGGTGTTCGAGCTGTGTTGTATGACCGGTTAGTGCACCATTATAGTTAGTGCACCATCATAGTTAGTGCACCATCATAGTTAGTGCACCATTATAGTTAGTGCACCATCATAGTTAGTGCACCATTATAGTTTGTGCACCATTATAGTTAGTGCACCATCATAGTTAGTGCACCATTATAGTTAGTGCACCATCATAGTTAGTGCACCATCATAGTTAGTGCACCATTATAGTTAGTGCACCATCATAGTTAGTGCACCATCATAGTTAGTGCACCATCATAGTTAGTGCACCATTATAGTTAGTGCACCATCATAGTTAGTGCACCATCATAGTTAGTGCACCATTATAGTTAGTGCACCATTATAGTTAGTGCACCATCATAGTTAGTGCACCATCATAGTTAGTGCACCATTATAGTTAGTGCACCATCATAGTTAGTGCACCATCATAGTTAGTGTACCATTATAGTTAGTGCACCATCATAGTTAGTGCATCATTATAGTTAGTGCACCATTATAGTCTTGTCGACAAACCCAAGGATGAGAGTGTGGACCAGCCCACTGCTCTATCATACGACTCATGATCCACAGACCAACGGTAAATTGTACTTTGTTATCAGTTGGTTGACTTTATAATGAAGGACAGTTTACGAGGAAACAAATCAGACAACTATACACATTTTGCACCAAGTATCAAAGGTTATGTGAATCACTAATAGTCACATAATTTAGTAGCTAATGATTGAGCGAGGCTAATTGTGCCAGGATAACATTCAACCTGGACTTTGGTTGGAGAAATGTTTAATCTCGTCACATCTCAAGGTCATTAGGAAAGTAATATTGCTAATAAGGCAATGAATCAGATCGAGTCCTCCCATTAGACGAGGTACAATGGATGGTGAACCTCACAGTGGTTCTGTCCTCGTTGTATGATGTGATGATTCTATTAATTACATCTCGTGGACACAAGTTGTACAGGGTCGGACGCACATCTCACCTTCCCAGCGTCAGACTCCTCTACTGCTCCTCCCAAGCCTCATACCCAGCCCGACTTAGGAGGCTTTCCCACACAGACCTCACGACAACACGGCCCAGATGTCATCAGAGATATCATAAATACTCCTCCACCTTACAAATACATGGCTTCCCATCATCCTAACGATCGAATAGGATGATACCTAACCTGGTCTTCCTGTTAACCATCCAGAGGCATTACTAGTACACCCGGCGTCAGGGAATCAGGCGAGTCCTCGATGTACACACATGACCAGTTATGATAAACTAAAAATTCCTCCTCTGGTGATGTGGTGATCTGATGGTACCCTGACCAAGGAGAGGCGCTGCATGATGAACTAAAGCTAAAGTCGATTTCAATTTCAGCTTTTGTATGTGTTTCCCATAAAAAAGAATTTCATATATGTTAGTTTGTACATAACTAGCTTATAGTATTTTGAATATACCAATATAAGTATTCAATTTAGGGAAATTAACTGAATAAACAGAAAGTACGTATCTTTCCATCAACCTGGATTTCAATGTTCGTACGTTTCCTTATGATATGGAGAAACTGCACTAATAATTGATTTATGAGTAGAATGTTACAGTTCAGTAATACAAGAAGCTAGAAATACAATATTACAATACTGCAATACAATACTACATTACTGAGTTACTGTATAAACACTTATAACCATCATCCCTAAAGAAATCACGAGCAGTGGTCTTGTCGATCCACAACAGCTCCATCATCTGGCATCATACTGGTGGTATGGAGGACACACACACCTCTGCCAACACCTGCTCCTCACACCATCATCGCCACCGCTCACACAGGTCTCGCTACAAGCGGCAAAAGTCAAGACCTGGAGCGTGGGTAGAGAGAACGAAGCTGTGTTATGGCAGGTGGAATCTTAGAAAACATAAGTAACAGACTCCATATGTACAGGTGCAATGGGTTAAGTCTATTTCACGGATATCCTGGGACTATTGCCAGCGTGTAAAGTCTTTGGACAGTCACACAGGTAGAGGGTTGGTGGGACGACACCAGGTGCACGAATGACCTGTTATGTCTGGCTGTGTTAGAGCGTGAGAGGCTGGCGGGCTAGTGTGGCAGCAAGGTCCTCCTGGTGGAGTGGGTCTGGCGGTAACTGGCACATTGTCCAGCGTTGGGTTAACTCCAGCTGAACCGAACACGATGTGTCCATTTTCGACATCATTCTTTTCTAGTCTTTTGTGCTTGCTCTTCTGGTGTCTTTTGGTTGTCTCTTAAAGTGTTTTATCTAATCGAAATCTTAAAAATTAGCACTTTCCTAAACTGACTCTCCATCTCGTGTCCCCTAATACTGAAAATAACTAACCTCATGACAGTAAGTAATAAAGATTAACGTAATTTGCATGTTTCACGTATGGTATGTCATGACCATAAAATGTTATTACGTATAGCAGGACCTGCGTTCAACCTGTCAGTGTTGTGCTGTTAAGTGCTGGAAATGAATGAAAATGTTGGTGATTAATGATGGGACACGTCGCTCCGTTCTTCAACTCCACCTGATCAACTTTTTCTTTTTTTTTTTTACCGTGAGTTTATCTCTAGTGCAGCACCAACATCCCTTATGGACGAGTATCTTCAGCAGTTTGGATGTAAAGGGAGTGAACTTAAACAGTTCGTCAAGGAGGAGTGACCCCGTCAGGAAACAAGAGAAACAACACGATGATGTAGAACGATGCTGGAAACATACAGAGACAGAGGAAGGTGAGGCCAAGGTTGATGAAGACATATTGAAAAGACAAAGGAAAAGTTGTATTGTACGAACTAAGGCGTAAAGAAGAAGTTGAACGCACACGATCTCGTGACAATCTACTTTGAAGAGCGAACACTGTGGCAACACGAACGTGACCCCGAACCTGAAGTTGCAAAACAGGAATAGTTAATAATAGAAAGGTGAAAAAATAGAATGGGTCTCTAGGCTGGAGAGGGACAAAGACGAATAAAAAGGAAAGAAACATAATTGCCACTCGTGTGTGTGTGTGTGTGTGTGTGTGTGTGTGTGTGTGTGTGTGTGTGTGTGTGTGTGTGTGCGTACAGATACAGCAGCAGAACTTGAGGGGTTAAAGGTAAGGGGACAGTTCTTGCCTGCTGTGTGATGGACCTCAAAATGATCTTGACTCACACCTACACCGATCTGGGGTATTGCCGGTGTCGTTAAGGTGGCAAAAAGAAAATTGGGTTATAATCTTGGGCTCGCACCACAAGCGTATTGCTTGCCAAGTTTAGTGCAGGTTATCTGGCTCGACCGGTCTGGAGGATGGACCAGTGAGGGCGGCTTGGCTACGGTGGTGAGGTGCGGAGACAAGGGAGAACGCGTTCAGGTTAGATTTAAAATGCAGGTCCTCGACGCGCTGAAGGAGTATCCCAGCTTTGAAACGATAGGTGGAAGGAGTACCCCAGCTTTAGACATGTTGAAGGGGTACACCAGCTTGAGACGTAATTATGTAACATTCATACTGATTGGTTGGGTCTTTTACTGTTGATTTGATCACAGCTAGTCGGATCTTTCAGTGTTGGCTGCATCCTTCATGGGTGGTTGGATCCTTCATGGATAGCTGGATCCTTCAGTATTGGTCGTATCCTTCCGAGTGCGAGAGAAAGTTAAGAAGTTCAACGAGTTCTTGTTGGCTGAGCCATTCTTACAAAGCTGTAAATGGAGGTGCAGATCTTACGAAGCTCTGAGAGGAACTGTATATTGTACGAACCCTTGAGAGGAACTGTATATTGTACGAACCCTTGAGAGGAACTTCTGATTGATGTTGAACACCCAGTGCCTCTCGCCCTGCCTGAAATGAATTAGGTTGCTGAAGGAAAGGCAAGCGTACAGGACGGCCTCCAGCAGAATGATAACCTCCTTCGTCAGCAGCTACTTTGAGCAGACGTAGGGCTGGGAACATACGCGCTGCTGTAGCTCCCTCGTATACGCTGATGTTCTCGACTGTGGTCACAAAACAGAAACTATATATACCATGGTTAGAATGCCGGTGGCTGAGGGCAAAGCCCTGAGGAAAGAATCTGAAGGTTGTGCAAGACAGTGGCTAAAGCTCTGAGATAATCAGGAAGGATCTTGTGCTTGATATTCGTCTCACGTGAAGGCACAGTGTTGACCAGGTGATCAACGGCGATGTTGCATGCTGTTCCGTGACAAAGTTTGGAATAAAGATTCCCTTACTGACGGGACCTGTTGCAATCATAGGTATGGACAGCTCACTCTATGACTGAATGTTTATCAATACAGCAGATGTCACTCGAATGCAATCCACACTTGAGGGCTGCCCTAAGCCGACAAATTCGTTCCCTTAAGATTGTGAAGGTCGCTGACCGTGGCTGTAAATGTGGTTCTTAAGAAATGAGAAAAGTTCAGCACGAGGATAAAGAACTGGAAAGTGTGGCCACAAGGAAAGGATGAAGTCAAGGGAACGTCTATCGACACCTCTCAACCCAACCCTACCACCTGTATAGGTGATGAAGGTCATGGCTATTGTCAATGACCCACTCAGGTCAGCTTAGGGATGAGAATCAGTTATGAGAGGGCCTTTGGTGAGCACCTGAGGACAGGAAAGAAAAATTGTGTAATGCTGAGGTCGACTTTCAGTGGCCTGGTATTGCTGCAGACGTGAAAGTATTTTTGCCGGACGCGTGATGTTTCTCACCTTGCCAGACCCAGAGGTAAAGTTGGATAGGATGTCTTCAGGACAGACGCCTTTAATTGGCACTCTCCGCAGGAGAGTGGCTGCTGATATCATTAGACCCATTAACCCAGAGGTAAACTGGTGTATCCAAAACTGATTTCCCTCCCTCCTCCTTCTTCCCCCCAAAAAAAAGAAAAAAAAATATGTGAGAATTTACGAGACGATTTACTTCTCAAATGATCGTTCAACACTTTGCCACCACACCCAGTCATATTTCATGTATACTGCACGATGATTCCCTAAGTTCTATACCCTAAGCTGTCGTGTTGTTCCTATGTTCAGTCAGACTGTTGGAGGCCGCTGACCATAGTTCTATGTAACCACCACATCCTGGCTGGTCCAGTAAACTTTACACATTCTCATTTTGGACACCTTTATCAATATCTTCATTGAACAGTGTCCCTATTGGCTGCAGGCAAGTAATGTTGGGCCTCAGATATTTCTGTTTTCTCTTACTCTCTCGACTCTTCCTTTTGACTTCACTGGTAGTATTCTACATACATCTATGTCTGTCATTCAGATGAGGAACCAGTTTTTTCTTTTTTCTTTCTGGTGCAAACGGGACGCCAAGCGATCCAAAATTTTTGAAATGTATATTAACACATATCTCTCTCCCGTTAGGCTCAAGAGACCACAACTTCCACTATTTTTTTCATTTACCATAAGATCAGATTATCGCTACAGTAACTTCGCTTGACGTGAGAGGTGGTATCAAGCACACAGGAGCAATCCACGCAGGAGTATATCATTGCCTTGAAAACCGTCACAGCCGGGGGTTGCCTCATGAGGTTGGCTCACTGACTCGTTCTGATGCCTCGTAAGATCCAGCCGAACTTTTTTCTTCTTTTCTTTTCCTTGAAGATGAAACTGTTGTTCTGTTATACTCGGTGAAGGTAACGTCAAAAGAAATGTTAGCCTCAAGGATTAATATGTTGATCCTCTTGAGATATGATGGTATTTGTGTCCTCCACGACAGAGTAGTTCATACTTTTGACCATAAAAAAAAGGAATAATGGCATTTTCATACTAGTTCAGGTGTTATATATACATATGACGATATGGAACTGTGATTTGTGTTAATCTTAGGTGTCAGATGTAGAGATAAGAAACACCAGAGGAATAAGTACATTTCTTAGGGAAACAGCTTTTTTAACTTTAAGACATTGGAGATTTTCTTATTCAAATGATCGCCTTGTGGTCTGTTCGTCATGATGCTATATCTTCCTATCTTCACCTTTGGCTCATTCCCATCTGGCACATTTTGTGCTCCATAACCCCGTGGCAACATTTGTCATATACTTTTGCACAGTTTGAGGACATCACATCAGCTCTTCGTTTATTTTTCAGCGCCTCTGTGACTAGATGGTAAATAGTGACCGAACAACAGAGAGAGGCATGATCATACCCCTCCAAAGCCATGATATTCTGATGTAAGTGGATTGTTTGATTCCGCGAAGTCATTCAGCTTTTGACACTCGAAAGTTGTAATGATGTGATGTCAGTGGTATTGGTCGGTAGTTCTTTGGAACTGACTTTGCTTCCTCCACGTAGCGGGCCTGCGTGACTTAGTTTCAAAGTTTCTGTAATTGTGTCCAGAGTCTCTCTTTCCCTCTTTCGAAAAATAGTTTACAGGAGCCTGGTCGTGGGCCAGCATACAGAGGTACACTCACAACAGCCGAGCTTCTCAAAATCTGTCGGTTGAATAACGGTATCATATACGTGTACATGGACGACCTGCTGTCCAAGATGAAGTTTCCTCGTCCATTTACGTACCTCTAATGTGATTTCCGCCTCTCTGACCATCACTCTATACAACCTCTCTAGCACTTTGTTCACCCGCCTGAATGGCCTGTCATCTATACATCTACCATTTTCAGTTTCAGTGGGCCATGGGTGATTCTGGTCACTGATCAGTGTTATGTATATGGATAGACAGATACTGGATTCTTCTCTAACTCACTGACGACACTATCTTCTCCTGGTCTCATATGATACTGAGAGTTTATGGTGTACCTCCTCGTCCTCCAGCAGACATGAACCAGAGGGTAAAAATGTATTAAACGTCCGACCCAGAATAAGTAAGACACTGCTTTTACAGAAAACGAAAACAGGTTGCAGCCTGTCACAAAAAGCCAGAGCTTACTCAGCAAGAGGAGAGTAAATCTCTGAGAATCGCTGTGGCTTTTCCAGCGAGGTTTTGCAACTCGTTCTCACCTTCCATAAAGATACCGTTCTCCACGATCTGGTCTGGACCTTGTATACACCTCTCTCTCTCCGGTCTGTTGCCAGTGAATGTTTGGAATGTGTCTCTCTACAGCCACTAGTGTCACACACTCCTCAGGTGGTCTGCTACTCCAGCGCGAGTCCTTCTGCAACACAGACATCTCACTGAGTTCTTGCTTTACCTCACTGCACAGGACTACTGCTGAAAGTGAGTTTGCTGAATTCACCTCCGTCGTGGTTTGGGTGTGCTGAGGTATGATGATGGTCGAGGGCTCATGCTGGAGTGTATCATTCTTTAGTTGTGGTCTGAATACACTCTATTTGTGACGGTGATGCTACATGTCAATTCCACTTTATCTTGTAAAATGTGAATCGAAGTTATGATCATCATTCCATGGTTGGTTCTGCTGTTTGCTTCGTAAGCTTATGACAAAGATCAAGTGGTTCCGTGTTGTTTACCTGTTCATCCGGGCCACTTGTGGTGAGAATTTGGGCTACAGTCTTGTTTTCCTTTCATCACCACCTTAGGTACGGTTGGTTGAAATGCCTTGGGAAAGATACATAAAAGTGTGCTTTCCGGGTAATCGAGTCTGAATTTTACATTTTCTAGACAATCTTAAAAGTTCCTGCTGTCTTTCAGGCTCTAACTTATTGATCACTGTGATGTTAGTTTCCAATCTTAATAAGTAACATTGCCTCTAAATCGTCTGAGGAATTCAACTGTTAAGATGTTATAAGTGAATGATCAGCGTACCACCTAACCCCTGTACTCGTCCCTCCTACCCTACCACACCTGTATGGGCTGTAATCTAGGGTTTAAACTTCTCTCTCCATGTGATCGAGTTTTTGAGGGCTGAAATTACTGTATTTGTCTGTACCTTTCTACCTTTCTTCGATTTAAATTCCTATATGGCGGCTAATATGAGAGGTGTTAACATTTTTGTCGTCCCTTTGTCGAGGGAGTTTGGGGTAAAGTATTTCGTTGTTCTGCCTCACTCCGCCTGTCGTGGTGTGGGAATCCCTGTCTGGTCTGGAGGCAAGGTTTCAAATCCCTCATCGTGGTGTTCAGTGTGGGGACGACCCTCCAACCCGGCCGCCAGCTGGTCGTCGACCTACCCTGTCTCTGTTTGTTTCCATCACCGTTTCTAAAATACTTTTGTCGACGTTTACCTGGCCGCGTTTCTGTTGTTTACACTGGTTTTATATCTTGTTTGTCTGGAGGTATGTGTTGGGCTGTCTGTACCACGAGGCCGACGGAACACTGAAGGTTACGACAATATCTGTATCAGCCTCACCATGATCTCCACACTTCTGGCTGGTATAACCTGCACCTCTCAGCCATCTGCCTTTGTTGAGTATTTCAAGAATTCTTTATGGGTGTTTAAGTCTCTATCGGCCTCCCATGTGACCTACCAGACCCGTATGTTCAGATTTTTCATAATATAGATTTTGCGTTCTCCTCTCCTTCTCTTCCCTTCCCCCTGATCATTTTTAAGCCATCTCTTCCTTAACATCACCGTCTTTGTTACCTACATACTTGTCTGCTACTTCTCTAGCCTTCGCTTTCATCACATTCCAAGCTGACCTCAGTTTCTGTGGCGTTTTTCTGACCTCCATTCTCCTGGTTCATGTTTGTTTCCTCATCCACCTCTCTGACGGCTGCTCTGTTCCCATGAGACTTTCCCCCCTTTCGTCACATGTACTCGTGCTTCCTCTTGCATCACCCGTCTCACTCTGGTATGAGAGCTTAGTTGGCGGTGGTGCCAAATCAACGTTTACAGTTCTCGTACGGTAAATTCTTAGTATTGTCTGTGATGAGTATGGGTGAGTTCCCTCTGTCGGAGACCAAGGGTAATAGTGACAAGTAAACTGACCAGCCACACTTACGACTGTGGAGGCGACGTTCCGCGACCACTCATTTCACAGCGAATCACCTATCAGGACTCTCACTTGAACACGAACTTCTCTTACTGACTGTAGGAAGTGAGAGTTCTTTGCTTCACATGGTACTAAGTTTCAACAGGAGAATGAAATCTACAGAATATGGGACATATCATACCGGAGTCTGAGAGTGTGGCAGGCAAGAGTGTGGCTAAGTAACACAGAATAAGTCAAAGTCTTCATATGATAAATGCCACGCTTGCCACCAACTCCAGCTGACTCAGGATCTGTGGCAGGTGGCGTCAGCCGATTCTGACAGGTGGCTCCAAAGGTGATCATGAACTCGACTGACTCCGGCAGCAGGTCAAGCCTCGGCCCCACCCTAACCAGGTCCCCTGCAGCTGGCGCTGTCACCTTCAGGATCTTGTGCAGTTCCAGGTCGCATCAGTGCCGAAGCTTCCACCATCAGGAACAGGTGAACGTAAGATGGAACAGAGATGAACATGGCTACACAACTCCCATGGAACGCAGGACGGGTACTGGATCCAAGGTAGCTGTTCTTATGGAAGTGGACATCACAGAGGTTGGTCCCATCAGATGATCTTGTAGGGTCAAAACACGAGCAGGAGGAGGCGTAAGGACGGTCTCCAGACCTTATGGGGCAAAGGAGAATCAAAAGAAACATCAAGGACGGTCTCCAGACCTTGCAGGTCAGAACAGAAGCATGAAGGTCGTTAGGACGGTCTCCAGACCTTGCAGGTCAGAACAGGAGCGTGAAGGTCGTTAGGACGGTCTCCAGACCTTGCAGGTCAGAACAGAAGCATGAAGGTCGTTAGGACGGTCTCCAGACCTTGCAGGTCAGAACAGAAGCATGGAGGTCGTTAGGACGGTCTCCAGACCTTGCAGGTCAGAACAGGAGCGTGAAGGTCGTTAGGACGGTCTCCAGACCTTGCAGGTCGAAGCAGGAGCGTGAAGACTCAGTACAGTTCAGGTCAGTACAGTTGCAGGTCAAAAGCAGGAGCATGAGAGACGGCAGTTTGGTTCCCATTCCAACAACAATAGTAAAGCATTGACTCCATTGTGTATCTAGTCTGAGTAAGGCGAAGATGGGTTGTGTTTTAATGGTCACGAATGATGTTGAACTCATCATCTCCTGGTGCTTGACGTAGCATCTTAGCAACACAGTGACTGGCAGGAACCCCACTAGGGAATCGGGAGGGGACACATGGCCGGGAGACGTTAGCTATCAGAGTTAACATCTCAGCTTGGTAACGTGTAAGCTGAAAGGGTAAAACATGCGTGGCCAGTAGTGCTGTCGTATCTTACCTTGGCCTCGTTTTCAATGTGGTTATGTTGACCATAGGTGGCACATATGCAACTACTGGGCCACCTGGTGGTTGTCAGGGTGAGAGGTTGGAAGCCCCAACAACACCTCCCTGACCCTGCAAAACTTACTCTCGGTTTTCGTCTCACAACCTGCTGAGCCAGTCAGCTAAGTCTCACGTTGTCTGGACCTTTAACGTAACCAGTGCTGGGGTGGCACTGCTGCTGGTATAACGTCATACCCTGAAGCGGACATCATTCAAACTTGCTCCGTCTCCTCGAGGTAGATGGAGACGGAGGAACATGTCGCCGTTCATCGCAAGTAGCACCAGCACCCCTCACGCACCAACCACTTCCCAAACCTCCTACTTCAGTAATAGTACCTTTGGTCGAGCACTTGGTCGTCTTTTATCAATGCGGACGAATCTGGTTTAACCGGAGAGTCGTGTTGAGTTAATTTAGAACCGGCAGAGATTATTGCTAGTCTGAGTCGCTGGAAGGCCCCTCTGGCGAACAGAATCAGCAGCATTCATTGTTGTCAGCTGGTTACGATAGCGGGAGATCTCGGCTGCAGCCAGAGTGGCGGGGAGACATGAGAACAGGCGAAATCAGAGGTAGCGCGGGTGGTGGCCCCGAAAATGGCTGTCCTAGGACCTAGCGGCTGGACCTAACTGTCTCCAGCGACTTTATCTCTGAGGCGGGGCTGAGGCTGGTGCAGATAACGTTGTCCCCAACCTCTCCAGACCTTACAGACTGGCCGTTGTTCACTCATCCTGACCGACGCAGACGGTTGAGATGGCCTTTGGGTCGCAGGTCCATCTGGGGTCTTACATGCGTGCGTGGCTTCCACGACGTCAATTTCACAGAAGGCATTACCACCACACTCGGCGCCATGACAAGGGACCCTTGCACACAGACTCAAGTAGGTTACCACGCAATCTAAAGCTGCTGGTGCAGTGGAGGATCTCAGCGATGTTTTGGCACTGGGACCACAGGGGCAATTGGAGGTGGTCATCCCCTCTGTGGGACTTAGCAACCCCACCAGGGAATTAACCATTGAAGAGCCATTAACCATCTTGGTGCTCAATATTGCTACTACAACTGAAGCTAGAATGACACAGGATGTTTACGTCCGCCTGCTTATGTGTAGTACTGGGGGTAAGGGCCTTGTGGTGGAGCCCTGGGTACACAGAGGGGGTTTATCTGAGTTTAATGACGTGGCAGAGGCGTTAATCACACTGGGATAGTCGTACACTTTAACGTGGCAGAGGCGTTAATCACACTGGGTTAGTCGTACACTTTACACTCATTGACAGTGGGGAAACAGGGTTTCACTTACTTTTCTCTCTTTCCCAAGAACACAATCCCTAACACTTTAGTAACAGAGTGACACAGCTCGCTAATACTTCACTTAAGGCTTGCGTTACGCACGTCAAAGTGTCACTGTTCACCAAGAGTTATATCACTTTCCCGTAAGTAACTATAATAAAGTACAAAGAAAAGTTAGCTGGAGAAAGGTCTCCCACATCTTAAGAGCTGAGGTATTCCAATACACTTCAAGTCCCTGTCTGGGCGTCAGTATGTAAGAGTTTGAGAGTAATGCTGTGAACTAAACCTGATCTACTGTCGACACAGGAGACATGAGGTTCCCTCCTGGCTATCTACATCAGGAGAAATCATGAACCTTCAGTTCAACTTGAACTTCTCCCACTACATTTAGGGAGTAAGGGAAAGAGAACTCTCACGTAACGTTATACTGAGTAAAAATATGAAAAAACAAAAAGAAATGAATTCTGCAGAATATGGAAGGCACCACACGCGCGGGATGTGCTGCTGGGGCAAACCTGGCGATACACAAAACTAAAGGAGAGATCCCAGGTTGACGGCAACTTCAGTTTATCTGGGATCCTTCAGCAGGTGGTGTTGGCTGAAGTGACCGACAGATGGTTTCATCTCTGATCGGCAACTCAGGTGGTCGTAGTGCAGGAACTTAGGTGGTAGTTGTCGTAGTTCAGAAACTCACGTGACACTAGTAACAATGAGGAACTCAAGTGGTACCGGTAACAGTTCAGGAACGCTACCCTTATGGTCATCAGAACACGAAGGTGTGTTGGAGGCTGCCAGGGACAGAGACGTACAAAATGCAGGACGCGACGCGGGCGACCGGCTTCGTAACTCCCGGCGGACGCAGGACGGCCGGCAGCGTCATGCTGGCCGTGCTCAGGGACGACCTTCACGTTTGGGAATTCCAAATTGAAACGAAATAAAAAAAAAACAAAACAGGATAATATGGGCGAGTGCAGCAACTGGACGACCCACGGCGACTGCTGGACGGATGTCACCAGCGAGGTGAGTGTGTTGAGGAAAGGATCGTCACAGCGGCTTCTCCCAGGCGAATCCGAAGAACTTAACATATGAGGAACACTTGTAGGTCAAGGCAGGAGCGTCCGTGACGTCAGGGTTGTACCGAAGACTACCGCCAATAGCCAAAGATTGACTTATCCGCTGTTTAATCTAGGTACAGCGAGGACACAGCGTCTCTTGAGTTGGCCACCGTATGATAAGCTGGACTTCCCAGCATATCAAGTACGTACCACCTTCCTTATCCCATGGCAATGGACAGCATCCCCTGCCGGGGGCTTCAAGGAAGTGCGAAGGGAGAGCGCAAAAGGTCAGCAACCAGATTTCCCATCCCACTATGGTGACACCTGAGCATGGAGGGGTTGGATAGGAGCTGCCTCAGGTGATCTCAAATATTCCGTCGGTCTGTCGGTGAACGTCATGATGACCATAATTTGTGAAGCGCAATTACCGGGCCTTTGGCGGTTGTCAAGGAGACCAGGGGGGCAGGTGATTACCCTAGCTCCATGTAGCGTCTCTCCATCACCGTGGGCGGATGTCTGTTGGACAGGACCAAAAACCTCGGTACCGTGTGTTATGGTACTTCAGGCAAGTGATCTTTTGAATCTCTTCATTAACGTCAGTTTCATATTTGGTAACTCATCTTGTATACTAGCACTTTCCATTACTATTCTGGTTTATTAATTTGTTTACCTTTTGTCTATTTTTTTTTTATCTTTCCCTCTTTGTGTGAACACTTAGGTCGATGTGGGTCAGAGTTCCTCGTCCTGACAAAGACGCTGTGATGTGGCCGTTTGTTTGAGTGTGGCCTGCTGACCACGTCATAGAAAATGGACTCATGGAATGAGTTTCCAGGATGATCCAAAGTCCACGAAAATATGTTGAACAACCAGTAGCTGGACTGTTTCTTACCTGCTGTGTTCTATTCCCGCAGAGAAGACCGAATGAACGTATGGTAACCCTCCTACAGGATGATAGTCAGGGAAGCCTCACATATCCTGCGAGGCTGAGGGACCAGCAGTTATGTTGATGTCTGGGAGGTCGGTGAAATGTCATAGAAAACGTGTATATCAGCACATGAGGAACTAGAAAGATGATAATCACGTCTGTGTATAAGGTTATCCATAATTGACTGCTGTGCTATGGACATAAAATGTGACGTGTGTCAGGTGTTACTTTTGTACGAATGACCGGAAATAAAAGTTTAGGATGAAATGAAATGGATTTTGTTACTAATTTGACTGGTCTATTTAGAATAGGCCATGATGATACATTGAGAAAAAAAATTGTCTAACAACTTTTTCTCCCACAGAACAGCTTGCAGCTGAGGATAAACACTGAGGTTAAGAACCGAGACTGTGACCATAAGGTATCAGTGCCTCGTATGATGAACGTTCATATCAACCTTCCCTTCTTAAGCCAGCTGCAGTAAGCTTACAATTTACTGAATTAAAACCAGCGGGTGACGTCTGGCGTCAAGACGTGGGTCGAGTCAAGAGGAAGTGTTCAGTTCACGCCCATGTCACATTCCTTATTGCTTCAGGCCTGATAATGATAATGACCTGGAAGTTATAGAACAAATGGGAGGTAACTGGGCCCTCAGTTCCCGGGGCAGGTAGAGGGTTGGTGGGACGACACCAGGTGCACGAATGACCTGTTATGTCTGGCTGTGTTAGAGCGTGAGAGGCTGGCGGGCTAGTGTGGCAGCAAGGTCCTCCTGGTGGAGTGGGTCTGGCGGTAACTGGCACATTGTCCAGCGTTGGGTTAACTCCAGCTTAACCGAACCCGATGTGTCCATTTTCGACATCATTCTTTTCTTATCTTTGTACCTTGTTATTCGTGTGTCTTATGGTTGTTTGATGTATATGTACCTTGTTATTCGTGTGTCTTATGGTTGTTTGATGTATATGTACCTTGTTATTCGTGTGTCTTATGGTTGTTTGATGTATATGTACCTTGTTATTCGTGTGTCTTATGGTTGTTTGATGGATATGTACCTTCTTATTCGTGTGTCTTATGGTTGTTTGATGTATATGTACCTTGTTATTCGTGTGTCTTATGGTTGTTTGATGTATATGTACCTTGTTATTCGTGTGTCTTATGGTTGTTTGATGTATGTGTACCTTGTTATTCGTGTGTCTTATGGTTGTTTGATGTATATGTACCTTGTTATTCGTGTGTCTTATGGTTGTTTGATGTATATGTCGTCTGGCAAATCGCTTAATCAGAGCCTCAACACAAATGTGACTTACTACATAGCGCCCGTGAGTGACGTAGTGATTTTGAGACAAAACCAGTTTTCATAACCTGCGTGTTTTGTGTATGGTATGTCATAGCCATTAACTATAACTACATGCTTAAGAAAAAAAAACGCTCACCTTAACTTGGTATTGATATTCAAACCAGAAAAAAACGTGGTTAATGATTTAGTGGAATATTTTTCTTATTCTTCAGTGTTTCGCTGAAGCTCACGCAAAGTTGGGGAAACGACTTCTTCAAGGCCATGCGGCGTACATAAATGTCCTATAACCTCTAAACTCTCCTTTATCAGATGGGAAAGGTATTATGGGCTGTTTATACACTGTACATAGAGGCGGAAGTCAGGGAAGAAAATGGTAGTCTGGAAAAGCTATTCAAATATCACGCTCCAGTGAAATCGCGCGTAAAGTGCCCATCCGGCTTCCTTCAATCCTATTAGGAAGCGTTGTACAGACCCATGCCTCACCGCGGCACAATAGCCAATGTGAACACTCACATGTCAGTTCTTGTCCTGCCATTTGCAACTGTCAGGGAAAAAGAAGAAGACAACACGTGTGTAAACACGGTTTACGTCATCATAGTTACGTTAAGTATTCAAGTGACGTTGTCTTGGCCGGTGAATACAGACAGAAGACCAAAACCAACCTTGTTGAGCCGACGTGGCCTTCCCGAACGGAGAATAAACCTCCCCTCTAACCGCCAGGTGCTGTCGATGTTTTCCACCTCCATAATAAAGGAAAGCTTACAACAGCGCATAAATCAGCAGTGTCAGATGTGAGGAATGCAGCCACTTTCTGGGTAAGAGGCTGCATTCCCACGAGGGCTGAGCAGCCTGCTGTGAGCAAGATGGAACGGCGGTTTGATGAATGGAGGAGATTAAAGAAGACCAAGAGGCCCCGGTCAAAGACCCGGGAACTTCACGAGGAATTTATGGATGAGTTGAATGATGTATCAACTTTGTCCACCAAGATGCCATCGAGACGATGGAAATGCACGAAGAGAAGGACTTTCTTGTGTCACAGAGGGAGAGATGAAGGAAAGAGAGTATGGCAGGCGTGGATACTCTCCTGCCAGCCAAGGAGGGGAGACCTTTGCTCAAGGAAGGAGAAAGTGGCCCGCCGAAGGCAGCAGACGGAGGAGGAGGAGGAGGAGGAGGCTGGCCCATCTTCGTCTGGTATGAAATCTTCCAGCAGCAGCAGTAACGAGGCTGAGGTGAGTCATGAGGAAGAACCCGCGCCAACGTGCTTGCGGGGGCTATCGTCACTCCTGCACCTGCAGCGTCTCTTGTCGGGACCAGGATGTCAAACCGCAATACAACCTTTCCCCTCACAAAATGGAGTGACTAGCGTGGGGTCAAGATATTACCGAGCTGGCCATCAACCGCACCCCCATCCAACGGCACAGAGAGAAGTGACGTGCCAGTTTTGCAGTCAATTTGAGGGCTTTCTTCACCTGGAAAGACCACTGATTCTGGTTTCAGGACTGGCTCCTTGGAGCTCTATAGTCAGCTTCAGTAGCAGGAGAAAATCAAGCCTCATTATTAGCAGTAACTCTGGAAGAGACTGGGAGTGAAGTGACTGACTAGGCCAAAGCCGTGTGCTTTGATACCCAGGCCTCAAATACTGGATACTGGAAAGGGACATACTTTCTCCTTAGGCAGAAGCTTGGTCGAGACCTCGTCTACCTCAACTGCCGCCATCACGTCGTGGAACTGGTCTTGGAAAGTGCTTTTGAGGCAGTGTTGAGGGACGTCCTCTAGACCAAAAGTACTTCTCTTCAAACGCTTTCAAGGCCAGTTGGAAAATATCGATCACGCTACTTTTCAATCACGCTTCACTGACGAGTTCCTCCAAGTGTACCTCAACCAGGTCAAAGACGACCTCCTTGCCTTTGCAAAGTCAATGCCTGAGGTGGTACAACCAAGGAATTACTACCGAGAATTCCAGGAGCTCTCAACCATTTTATTTGAAGGGATACCCTCGAGACGTAGTCATGGATGGCTTCTGGGCCGATGTACCATGCCCAATGGATGGCCTCTGGTCCAACGTACCGTGCCTAGTGGACATCAGCCAGCCATCATGTTGAGGAAAATCTAGGACACATCAGAAAATCTAGAATATCTGAACGTCTCAGTCGCTCGGCGCGAACAGGTCTATAATCCTCAAACGATCTATTTCAGCTGCCACGAATCACTCGCAGGAATACAATTACCTCATATCAGTGTCTATGTTTTCAGGACAGAGCAGGAGTGCGTGGGGGAAGGACCTCATACTCGTGAAAGCATTGTAAACCTACAGAGACAATCCCACCACGGGTTCTAGTGAGGGATCGACCAAACCTCCAATCTTGGGGTCGATAGCAATATATTTCAGTTGGACAATGTTTGTTTATTTTACAGTACCAATGATTTATGTAATACTTTACAGTACCAATGATTTATGTAATACTTTACAGTACCAAAGATTTATGTAATACTTTACAGTACCAATGATTTATGTAATACTTTACAGTACCCATGATTTATGTAATATTCTACAGGTCCCATGATTTATGTAATACTTTAGAGACTGAAATAATTGTATTTTGTACCTTTGATTTATAATCAGTAGACTAATTTGAATATTCTACATCGCATTCAACTAGTTAGACGAATTTAAGTTCCCTAGCTTTTGTTAAAATTCGTTAGGATATGTGAGCAGCCTTCTTAGACTTGAAAATTCAATTATAATTTCAATGTTTCTCATTACATTTGTCTCAGATTTTCTTCGTTTCTATATCCTGATAATGAAATGAATACGTTACGAAACGCTTGATCGCTGTTTCCCGCGTTACCGAGCTAGCGTTAGGAATAGACGAAGAAAAGCAGTATTCACTCACATCCATTCTCTAGCTGTGATGTGCATTGCACCGAAACCACAACTCCCTATCCACAACCAGGCCCCACAGACCTTTCCATAGTTTACTCAGGCCGCTTCGTGTGCCCTGGTTCAGTCTATTGACGGCACGTCGACACCTATACACACATCGTTCCAATTCACTCAATCCCCTGCATGCCTTTCATATTCAGGGCATCAATCATTCAAAATATTTTTCACTAAGTCCTTCCATCTCCAGTTTCATCTGCCTTTCTCCTTGTTCCCTCCATTTCTAACACATATATCCTCTTTGTAAACCTCTCCTTACTCATTCTCTCCATATATCCAAACCATTTCAGCGCATCTTTCTCCTACCCTTTTGTTACCCGATCAAACCACCTCACACCACATATTGTCCTCAAACATTTCATTTCTAACACATCCACCATCCTCTGCACATCCTCATCTGTAGCCCATGCCTCGCATCCAAACTACACTGTTGGGTCTACTGTATCTTTAAACATACCCATTTTGTCCCTCCCAGATGACAACTTCTCTTTCCACACATTAGGCCTGCACCTTCCTTTTGACTCCTGCCGCTTTTTCTTAAACATGTTCCAATTATTTGCACTCGTTCTCTGCAGGTAAAGCCCATATTTTCTCTTTCTCTAGCAACTTTACTCCGTCATTCCACCACTCAGTACCCGTTCTGATCTGCCCTCCTTCCACCTTACGCATGCCATCTGCATCTATCGCACATGCCAACACTGCCTCCATAAATACCCCGCCCCCCCCTTTCCTCACCTACTCCCCTAGCTCCGTTTACTCTTTGTAATTCTATACTCAATCTCCCATGGTGTTTCTTCACACGTCTTTTATTCCAATCTCACTTACTTTCACCACTCTCTTCTCACCTATAAAGTTTCCTCATTTTCGAAAACCTCGACAAATCTTCACCCTCGCCTCTACAAGGTAAAGATCAGACATTCCACCAGCTGCCTCTCTCAACACACTCACATCCAAGAGTCATTCTCTAGCATGCCTATATGTAATCACATAATGCCCAATGACATACGTATACTTGAGTATGTTCTTTTTAAAACAAGTATTTTATATATATATATATATATATATATATATATATATATATATATATATATATATATATATATATATTGTATTCACACACGTGTGATAAAGATCAGCTTTTCAAACATATGTAAGTGGTGAAGCTGCTTAACTAACTTGTACACAGAGATGGTGAGGCTGCCAACTTACTCGTACATAGCGGCAGTAAAGTTGTTACATCGCTTGAATAGAGGGAAAGTGAGGCTACAACTACGTAAATACAGGGGTAGTAAGGCTGTCAACTTACTTGTATACAGGGACAGTGAGGCTACAACTACGTACATACAGGGGTAGTAAGGCTGTCAACTTACTTGTATACAGGGACAGTGAGGCTACAACTACGTAAATACAGGGGTAGTAAGGCTGTCAACTTACTTGTATACAGGGATAGTGAGGCTACAACTACGTAAATACAGGGGTAGTAAGGCTGTCAACTTACTTGTATACAGGGACAGTGAGGCTACAACTACGTACGTACAGGGGTAGTCAACTTACTTGTACATAGGGGTGGTGAGGCTACAACTACGTATGTACAGGGGTAGTCAACTTACTTGTATATAGGGAAAGTGAGGCTACAACTACGTACATACAGGGGTAGTCAACTTACTTGTATATAGGGGTGGTGAGGTTACCGTTGAACCACAGGATGAGGAAGACAGAGTCGTCTGGCGGGTGTCGAAAATCGCACGGGAGGGAGGCAACCCCGCCTTCCACCGCCGTAACTGTAACACGGATAAAACAGCTCTTAAAGACCAGGGTTGTCCAGTGGTGTACACTGTGGCACTGACACCAAGTTTGTGCACTGGTGTACACAGTGGCTAATTACACGATGGAATTATCCTGCATATGTTGCGCTTCATTTACTGCACCTGAGGTTGACGGCTGGGGGTCTGCAGGTGTGGGAGGAGGAGGAGGAGGAGGTTCCCACGCTGCCTAGTGCTGGGGGAGAGCCTCTTCCTACCCTACGCCTGTACACTTACCAGTCATCCACCTCAGGAGCTGGAAATGCTTCGTGGAGGATATGAAACAAACCGTATGGAAAGTATTTCTAGCTTATGACACTTGTATTACAGACTCTCTCTCTCTCTCTCTCTCTCTCTCTCTCTCTCTCTCTCTCTCTCTCTCTCTCTCTCTCTCTCTCTCTCTCTCTCTCGTAAAGTGAATCTGCCAGACTTATCAACTTTGCTGAAGACAATTTTCTCTGCCAAACTGCCACCGAGCCGACGGGGGAAGCTCATATACTTGATGTGGTTCTCGCATCCCAGGAGTTCTTGGTAACTAATACCCGCCCATGTTGGAGAACATCTAGGCACTCGTTTCCATAACATGGCTAAGGTCGACGTAAATAGCAAAACCCTCCTCCCTGAAACCAATGTTATTAATGCTAACTTTAAGAGAAGGGATTCTAATGGTTTGCACAACGTATTAAAGAGTCTCAACCTCGTTGGTTCATGCCCAGAGTAATTATTATGGGCCAGTTCTATGCGTTAGTTTATGCACCAACAAGACACAGTCATTCCTATGCACGACAGAAACAATAAAGCCAGCAACAAGCCTGAGTGGCACTCATAGATACAGCAAGAAGTATACAGCGCAGATATAAACTCCACAACCTTAAGAAATCACAGACAACGATTCAAATACGGCAACGCAATATAACACTGTCAGACGACACGTGAAAGGTCTTCTCAAACGAGACAAGAAAAAAATTACGAAGTGAATATTGCAAGTGATAGTAACAGAGATCCTAAGTGATAGTAACAGATCCTAAGTGATAGTAACAGATCCTAAAAGATTTCATAGATATATCAGTAATACAAAAAACATATAGAGAGTTGGAATTGGAAACTTAGTACACGAGGAACCTATTGTGGACAATAATATTTGTGGATGATAAAAGCATAGCAACAACCCTGAACAAGTTTCTTTTAGTTCTGTCGTTACACCTGAAAACAGTGAAACGAATTTCAAGACAGCGAGAAATAGCACAAACACGATATTAGAATTTACCATCACAGTGAGAGATGTACCATAAGAAGTAGATGAATTGAAGACTAATAAAAGTCCAAGCCCTGATTGTTTCTGTCCAGAAAGTAATAAGACACGTTAAACACGTAACGCCAAACTGTTATCCTATATCATCACTAAATCTCTCCAGGATGGAATAGTCCCATCGGACAGGAGTCCGGCTGACGTCACTCATTTTTTACAAAAAGGGAAAGACGCGAACTGCTTCGCACTTACCGTCGTATTAGCCTCACATCAATTATATGCAAACTTCTCGAGTCGATTATCATATCATCAGCGGTAACATCCTAATTTATCAAGAACAACACAAAGTGATCAATAACAATACACAACATGGTTTTAGAAGGCGCAGTTCATGCCTTACAAACCTACTTGAAATCTATCATCAATTATTCAAAACCCATAACAAAAGTAACAGACTTATAATTCTGGACTTCCATAAACCATTTAACAAAATCCCCCGCGTTAAATTGATGCATAAATTGCGGGCCTTGGGGGATTACTGGTTACATAGGAAATTGGATAGAAGCCTGGGTACATGACAGTAGTTAGATAGCCGTAATGAATGGTGAACCATCACCGCTCGTTACTACTAGTGCAGTCCCCAGGGAACCGTACCTGGGCCTATACTTTTCATTTCTCACATTAACGATACAGATGCTACGCCAACTACCTTAAGTGTTCAAATCTGCATGTGACACAATGAGCGGCAATGCCATATTGTATGGAAAAGATATAGGCTACGATTACGAGAGGATCGAGATAAAATCGCTGTATGGTCTGGAAAATATCAAATGCCATTTAACGTCGTCAGTGAATGTCACCTTATACGAGTAGGCCACAAGGTAAAGGACACCCGTAGTGTGATGGATGTGGGTGGTCATTGTCTCCAACAAATTCGAGTCCTCCCACAAACCGTATTGAAGCAACCAAAAGAGTAAATATCAAATTTATCAACAAAAACTTTTCATACCAGAGCAAAATGTGATATTGCCACTATACCTATGTCTAGTGAGACTCCACCTCAAGTGCGCAATGCAGTTTTATGCCCCTCACATAAGGAAGGAGATTCTCAGATGGCAAGCAACGCAGCGAAGAGGAACCAAACTGATTCCTCCTTGAGAAAGAAACCATATGAGGAGAGACTGAGAACATCAAAATCCTTCTTCCTACGCAACAAACGTCTTCGTAGCAAATCAATAGAATGTTTTTCAAATAAATAAAAGATTCAACAACGAAGATATTGAAAATTTCCTTAAAGTAGTGCCAATACTACCAACGAGAAAGTATGGACTTAAAACTTAAGAGGTCACCCAATTAATCTGGACTGTGCCATATATTTCTTTACCAGCGACATCATTAATGCGTGGCATAAGCTCCCAGACAATTTTGTTCAGAGCAATGCCCTGATATCTTCAAATTAGGCGTAATCATCCCTTGCCACTCCCCGGTACTGAATAATTCATTTGACCAATCATCATAACGTAGTGGTATATCATGCTACCTTTTCAGCTTCCCATCTCTCCCTGGCCATACTGTAGCAATATATCAACATTGATTAACCCATTCACCTACTGTGAGAGAGTAAGAATTACTGTATCATTTTTCAACATTAGGAATAGCATAAAGATTCGAAAAGCTGGAACTCAAGTCTATCTTTAATATTATTTTTACAACAAAAAAAAAAGAAGGGCTGCATGTCGTTGGTGATGGGATGAATAACACATGTTCATTCTACCTTATGGCTTCATATAAAAAATTCCTTCAGGTTGTTCAATCCTGCAAGGTATTTTTTTTTCTACTTGTTTTCCGTCCGGCATGTTGCCGGAGGAAGTGGAGGGTGGGGAGCGAGCCTTTGCTATCTTTTTCTTCCACTCCTCTTAAGTGAGCTGAATTTAATTTTCTATTTCTCAAGTATTGTTAAGGCCAGACCACCTCGCCGATTGGGCCTTCTGTGTGGTCTGTGTATCTATGTAACTCCTCTCTCTCTCTCTCTCTCTCTCTCTCTCTCTCTCTCTCTCTCTCTCTCTCTCTCTCTCTCTCTCTCTCTCTAAGTAGTGACAGCTGTTTCGCAGTTCTATGTTTAGTTTTACATTCATATATCTACGTATCTTTAGGTAGTTTTCATGGATATTAAAAGTACCTTTAGATTCCTATGACTTGTGGTTACGAGTCTCTGTCTAGATCTGAAGATTATGGACGTGGATGGCAATTGTCGTCAAGCAAAAATATTCTATTATCATATACACACATCGGACAATTCCTTCCTAATGACTATTGCACGTCTTATCTCCTTGTGACACTATACAGCTTAGAAGAGTAAAGAGTCAAGAGGGTTCCCGTGCCTCTGTGGCCCAGACACCAAATACCACTTTAAGGGCTCCATACACCCCTAAAATACTGTTACAGCTGCCAACAATAAAATATTCTTATCTCACAGAACAGATATTCGTATCCGTCTTGCAGAATCTTCCAAGAATGTTTTTTCTTTTCAGATTATAAAGTAAGAAAAATAAGGTGAAAATATGTAAGAAAGATGTCGACCAAGATGCTTGGTAGAACTGGAATGCTTATATTGTTGTTGTGACTGGAACTAGAGACCAACAGAGGAGGAAGTGTATGGGTTGAGGTACTGGTGATGGGTCTTTGCTGTAGGGAGGCAAGGAGGTATTGTGATGCGGTGTTGGTGATAGTGTTAACCTTCACTACCGACAACTTACCAGCACCAGTGTCGCCCCTCAGTGCCTGGTAGCTCCCACCGTCAATGTTGTCCTCCACTACCTAGTACCTCCTCGCCCTGGTATCTTCCATCACTAATTGGCACCTCCCAGCAACACCAGTGTCCTACCCCATTACCCGTGCCTACCAGCACCAGCGTCGCTCCTTATTACCTGATACCAACCATCCCCAGTGTCGCCCTTTACTACCTAACACCTCCCAGCACCAGTGTCGCCTCTCATTACCTGGTTCCTCCCAGCACCAGTGTCGCCTCTCACTACCTGGTTCCTCCCAGCACTAGTCTGGCCACTCAGCACCTGGTACTCCCCAGCACCAGGACTGAACCCTGATAGTGTGAGCAGACGCCTTCCAGACTCACTGGCGTCACCTGGCGATCGTTTCTGTCGCGTCTATTGCCAAATGTTTATTACATCCATTACCCTTGCCACGGAGCGCCCACGCCCTCACCATGAACAGCTCACACCCTCATTGCCGACAACCCACTTCCCAAGCTCAGACGACCCCCACCTTCACCACAGACAACCAACACTACCGCCACTAACAACAGCTAATATCGCCGCCATGCACAGTCCATGCCCCCACAAAGCATAGTCTCCATAACCACTGGCAGCCCACATCCCACCTACGAACAGCTCACAATCCATCCATGGACAGCCCACATCCCACCTACGGACAGCCCACATCCCATCCAAGGACAGCCCACATGCACACTATGGACAGCCCACATCTCCACCACACACGACCCACACATCTGCAGCAGGGTGGCCCGCCTCTGGCGAAAACAGAAGTTGGAAGACGTAATGAGTTTCTGGATTAAATAGGCAAAGTTTTTGAAACAATATATTGTGGAGGCAGTGCAGGCATGGGAGAGAGCACTTGGTGCAACCACCAGCTCTCACAGCAGGTCTGGTCGCGTCCTTAAAACATCCAGAGACACTCTCGGGATAAGAAAACCCACGACTTCAATCAGGCTGAAATGGCCACGGCCGAAACAATGGAACAATAAACTGTGAGACCTGAAGTGAGCTAAGCGGTTCTGTGAGACAGTCATCTCTCATTGATGCCCAGACCTGTGAGATCAGAGGTGCAGCGACTGGTTCAATGAGATGGTCATCTCTCGTTGATGCTTAAACAAAACCATCTACTGGAATTGCCGTTGACCAATGACTGGCTGCACGAGCATGCACTGAAGCTATGAACACAATGTATCTTGGTGCGGACGGAATACACGGTGAACATTTTGGCTACCGCGGTATACTGTTAAGCACTGATGACCATAAGTAATGCACGGGCCCACCCGGGGACAATTCCTGGAGGCGGTAGATAGCCTGCAGCTAATCCAGGAGCTCATTCTCCCCCTGTGTCTGGCCAATAAGTGGGTACCTGGCCTAGTATATATATATATATATATATATATATATATATATATAAAGGTGTGAGTGAGATTGGATAAGACACTTGTGTGAAGAAATACCAGGAGACATTAAGTGTAGAATGGCAAATAGTGAGAGTAAATGAAGCATGGGTAGTGGCTTAGCAATGGGAGGTATTTAGAGAAGCGGTGCTGGCTTGTGCAATAGATGCTTGTGGTATGCGAAAGGTAGGAGGTGAGCAGATTAGAAAGTGTAGTGACTGGCGGGAAGAAGAAAATATGCGAGTTAAAGAGAAAAGACTGGGGTTTGGGTGATGATTGAGTGGATGGAGAACAAATTATTTGGGGATGTATAGGATAAAACGACAGGAAGTCAAGAAGAGGCTGCAGGGGCTGAAAAAGAGGGCAAGTAAGAGTTTGGGTCAGTAAGCATCAGTAAGATGCTTTGGAAGGAAATTGATAATGAGTGAAAAGCAAGAGAACAAGAAGGAACATCGGTCAAGGCGGCAAAGCGGGGAGTGAGGGGGAGATGGATTAAGTATTCTGAATGACTGATGAATGTGTTTAAGGACTGGGAAGCAGATGTATGGTGTGTGGGTCGTGGTGGTATGCGAGGTGAGGGAGTCATAGAGAGTGGTTTGGCGAAGAGATGAGGTGGCTAAAGTCTTTGGAAAGATGAAATGCGGCAAGGCGCTTGGAGCGGATGGTATTGCAGTTGAATTTCTTAAGAATGATTGGTTAGTTAGCATTTTCAGTGTATGCATGGATCATGGTGAGATGCCAGAGGAGTGACGGAATTCATGTATAGTGCCACTGTATAAAAGAAATGGGAAGAAAGGTGAGCGTTCAAACCACAAATGTACAAGTTTATCGAGTGTACCTGGTACGTTGCACGGGAAATTAATGAATGAGAGGGTAAATACATGTACTGAGCAACAATACGGAGAGGAACAGTGCGGTTTCACATGTGTGGATCAGGCGTTTGCATCGAAGACCGTGTGTGAGAAATACTTAAAGAACTGATGGATTTGTAGGCGGCATTCATTGATCTGGAAAAAGCATGAGATATGTTTGACAGAGGTGCCTTGTGGGAGTTCGTAAGAATATAGGGTATGGGAGGAAAGCTGTTAAAGGCAGTGAGGTCTTATCATGTGCACCATTATAATGAGAGGAGAGTAAATGAAACCAGGTGAAGTTTGCTCTTCGGCAGGGGTGTGTGACGCCACCACTGTTGTTCAATTTGTTTATGGATGAGATGGTGAGGGAAGCAAATGCAAGAGTCTTGGAAAGAAGGGCGAGCATGCAGTCTGTAGGGCAACGCATCGCCAGGAAAAGACGAAGAAATACCGCATTCGCTCACATCCGTTCTCTAGCTATCATGTGCATTGCGCCGAATTTACAGCCTCATATCCATATCCAGGCTCCGCAGACATTTCCATGGTTTTCCATGTCCGCTTCACATGCTCTGGCTCAGTCCAGTGACAGCACGTCGATCCCTGTATACTATGTCTATCCTGTGCACGGCTTTTACCCTTATTCATGTTTAGGTCTCAATTTCTCATAATTTTCATTATTCCATCCTTCCATCTCTAATTTATTCTCTGCCTTCTCCTTACTCCCTCCACTTCTGATATATACAAATCTTCTTTGCCAACCTGTTATCACTCAATATCTCCATATGTCCAAACTATTTCAGCACAAATTCTTTAACTTTCTCAACCACACTCTTCTTATTAACACACCTCTCTCTTCCCCTCCTATTACTTAATGGATCAAACCACCTCACACCACATATTGTCCTCATACACTTCATGGCCAACACCACCCTTCTTCGAACATCCTCATCTATAACCCATGCCTCGCATCCATACAACATCGTTGGGACTACCATACCTTCAAGTACATACATTTTGCCCTTCCAGAGAACTCTCTCTCTCTCTCTCTCTCTCTCTCTCTCTCTCTCTCTCTCTCTCTCTCTCTCTCTCTCTCTCCACATATTCCTCAATCCTCCCAGAGCCTTTGCCCCTTTCAACCACCCCGTCACTCACTTTTGCTTCCATGGTTGTATTTGCTGACATGTCCACTCCCAAGTATCTAAAACTCTCGACTTCCAAATTTTCCCCATTCAGACTCAAACCATAACTAACCTGTCCCACTGCCTACCAAACTTAATAACTTTGCTTTCATTCATACTTACTTTCACCTTCTCCTTCGCCCAATCTCCCACATTCAGTCAACAACTTCTGCAGTTTCTCATTCGAATCAGCCACTAGTGCTGTATCATCAACATACATCAACTGACACCTCACTCGCCCCTCACCTCATACCCTATAGACTGTATACTCGCCCCTCTCTCTAAGACTTCTGCATTTAATTTCCTCACCATCCCAACCATTAACAATTTAAACAGCCATGGTAACAACACACATCCCTACCACAGACCAACCTTCACGTGGAACCACTCATTTCATTTTCTTCCCTCTCGTACACACACTCTACAATCTTGACAAAAACTAAATGCATTTAGATGCTTCCACAAGGCATGTCTACCAATCCTTTCATATGCCTTCCCTAGATCCATAAGAGCCACACAGAAATTCTTCTGTTTCTTGAAAGCAAAGACCTGATTTACACATCCTTTGCCACTCCTGAAACCACATTGTTCCTCCCGAATCTAATGTTCTGTATATACCTTCACCCAGTCAAGTCACTACTCTCCGATACAAATCATCAGGTTCACTCAACAGACTCATACCTCTGTAGTTCGACCACTCACCTTTATCTCCCTTGGCTTTAGACAAAGGCATCATACATGCATTACATCGATCCTCAGGCATCTCACTATGGTCCATACAAGCAATGAAAATCCTAACTAAACATTCTCTCTCTCTCTCTCTCTCTCTCTCTCTCTCTCTCTCTCTCTCTCTCTCTCTCTCTCTCTATCTATCTATCTATATATATATAAGTGTGTGTGTGTGTGTGTGTGTGTGTGTGTGTGTGTGTGTGTGTGTGAGCTATATAACTTGTGGGCAGACCACAGAACCCAGCTCAGACTACTCACTATCAGTATGTATGAGAACAAATCAAATATCCAAATAACACCGCCACTAACTGAATCATTGAAAGACAAACTGAAAACTGTCACTCCTTCCTCAACACAGTGAATCACAAGACCCACAGCAACCATCGGAGAAAATCCATTCTCATCACACCAGTCCAGCCCCCCAATCCAATGAAATCCCTTCTCCCAAAACACACTCAAACACACTCATGACACACTAACTCTGAAATCATCCACAAACTAACCACACCCCTAAAGAGGATAGTCTTGGGAAACCTACATAGAATCCATCCAGGTATATCTGCTCACCCATCCTTCACTCCCACTGGCACAAGTGATGTAATCACAACCTCAAAGAACTCTCCTGCTACAAGCCCTGACAACATATCGAACTTTCACATGAAACACTTTGGCCCATTTGTATTCCAATCACTTGCAGATATCTTCAACCACTCCGGGCTACGCTATACAACAAAATCCCTAACATCTGGAAACTTGCCAACATAACATCAATCGCCAAACCCTCTAAACTACCTACATAATTCCTCCTCCTCCTACTGCCAGTGATGCTCCTCACAAACAGTACTCAGATTCTGGCATAAAATGATCCACAGGTACAGGTACAGCCTCCCAGGTGTTAAAGTGGATCAGGTACAGCCTCCCAGATGTTATAGTGGATCAGGTACAGCCCCCCAGATGTTATAGTGAATCAGGTACAGCCTCTAAGATGTTACAGTGGATCAGGTACAGCCTCCCAGATGTTATAGTGAATCAGGTACAGCCTCCCAGATGTTATAGTGAATCAGGTACAGCCTCCCAGGTGTTAAAGTGGATCAGGTACAGCCTCCCAGGTGTTAAAGTGGATCAGGTACAGCCTCCCAGGTGTTAAAGTGGATCAGGTACAGCCTCCCAGATGTTATAGTGGATCAGGTACAGCCCCCCAGATGTTAAAGTGGATCAGGTACAGCCCCCCAGATGTTAAAGTGGATCAGGTACAGCCTCCCAGATGTTATAGTGGATCAGGTACAGCCCCCCAGATGTTATAGTGGATCAGGTACAGCCTCTAAGATGTTATAGTGGATCAGGTACAGCCTTCCAGATGTTATAGTGGATCAGGCACAGCCTCTAAGATGTTACAGTGGATCAGGTGCAGGATCCCACATGTTCCAGTGGATGAGATACAGCCACCTGAATCTTACCAGTGGACTACGTTGAACCTTCTAGAGGTTACAGTGGAAAAGGTGTATTTCTGAGAGCTTCATTACTGTGACACAACCATTTCACTCATTCCCATGAGTGTGAGGCCTCTATGAGGGGTGTGAGGATATCAATAGATGAGGAGGTAATTATCAAGCAAGGTCTTTCTATCTGACAACTACGGGTCAATGGCATTAAGAACCTGTGGTCGTAACTGATGTAACAAAATATTTCTCAATACAAGTCTCAGTCTTCCTCCTCCAGCCTGGCCATGCTGGGGTTGGCTGTCTGCCTCATGTAATATGGCCAACGACCTTTGTCTGAAAGGACAACCACCTCGCTGACCCCACAAGCAACTAACGTGACCGGCTCACATCAGCTCAATAGTCCTCCTCCCCTACAGAAAGAGACAGGTGACTCGACAGTGATCCTTCCTCTCCCTCAACAGACAGGTGACGTAACCACCTCACAACCCGTCTCCTCCTCCCTCAACAGACAGGTGACGTAACCACTTCACAACCCGTCTCCCCCTCCCTCAACAGACAGGTGACGTAACCGACTTACAACCCGTCTCCTCCTCCCTCAACAGACAGGTGACATAACCACCTCACAACCCGTCTCCTCCTCCCTCAACAGACAGGTGACGTAACCGACTTACAACCCGTCTCCTCCTCCCTCAACAGACAGGTGACGTAACCACTTCACAACCCGTCTCCCCCTCCCTCAACAGACAGGTGACGTAACCACCTCACAACCCGTCTCCTCCTCCCTCAACAGACAGGTGACATAACCACCTCACAACCCGTCTCCTCCTCCCTCAACAGACAGGTGACGTAACCGACTTACAACCCGTCTCCTCCTCCCTCAACAGACAGGTGACGTAACCGACTTACAACCCGTTCACCTCCTCCCCTCGCAGGCAGGTGACATGAACGACTGACAACGTCTTCCCCTCCCCTGCTTCCCCTTGCACGAGGGGAAGACTCACGAGCCGTAGCCTGAGCAGGACATCATGAGGGAACACAGGATAACAGAGTTACTAGAAAGTCGGTCTTAATACGAAGTGCTCTAATAACCCAAAGCAAGATAATGATACACTAGATCTAATATCTATCACAGACAGACCTCATAACCCAAAGCAAGATAATGATACACTAGATCTAATATCTATCACAGACAGACCTCATAACCCAAAGCAAGATAATGATACACTAGATCTAATATCTATCACAGACAGACCTCATAACCCAAAGCAAGATAATGATACACTAGATCTAATATCTATCACAGACAGACCTCATAACCCAAAGCAAGATAATTATATACTAGATCTAATATCTATCACAGACAGACCTCATAACCCAAAGCAAGATAATGATATACTAGATCTAATATCTATCACAGACAGACCTCATAACCCAAAGCAAGATAATGATATACTAGATCTAATATCTATCACAGACAGACCTCATAACCCAAAGCAAGATAATGATACACTAGATCTAATATCTATCACAGACAGACCTAATAACCCAAAGCAAGATAATGATATACTAGATCTAATATCGATCACAGACAGACCTCATAACCCAAAGCAAGATAATGATATACTAGATCTAATATCTATCACAGACAGACCTCATAACCCAAAGCAAGATAATGATATACTAGATCTAATATCTATCACAGACAGATCTAATGAGCTTGTGAGTTCTTTAAACCAATGGGGTGTTACCGATCAGGAAATCTAACCATCATTAATGTAGAGACCCGTTCCGATTTGAAAGAAAACGTGATGATAATAATTCTTAGATTTGTCCATCATGGTAGAATGCTTTGGGATGTGAGTGATGTAAACTTGAGTCAAGTTTTTAGATATAGATATTGTTAAAAGGATGTTGCGTAATTATATAACTATATAATATTTCCTCTTGAGAGGTACAACATCCCCAGAAATAAAGAGTAAATAGTAAAGATAAAATGCCAGGCTGAATCGCTGACGAAATAAGATATTTAGCTCGACCCCACACAAAAAAAAAAGAGAATAAAGAATATCCAAAGTAAGCGACACTTTCCGGGATCATGAAATGTTGATAACGCCAGACACAGACTGCTGGGAGAAAGTTAAAGACACTGAGGGAAAATTAGACGAGATTTTTTTCTCCTATTTTGAAGAGGACTTTTTAGAAACTCTTAGATATACAAGGGATGAGAATGACACGAAAGATACAATATGCCATTCATCTAATGGCGGTGGCATCTTAAACGATTACATATAAGTGGTTTTCTAACGATACTAATGCTCTGCTGTTTGCTGTCGATATATATATATATATATATATATATATATATATTATTATCCCTGGGGATAGGGGAGAAAGAATACTTCCCACGTATTCCCTGCGTGTCGTAGAAGGCGACTAAAAGGGGAGGGAGCGGGGGACTGGAAATCCTCCCCTCTCGTTTTTTTTCAATTTTCCAAAAGAAGGAACAGAGAAGGGGGCCAGGTGAGGATATTCCCTCAAAGGCCCAGTCCTCTGTTCTTAACGCTACCTCGCTATCAAGGGAAATGGCGAATAGTACGAAAGAAAAAGAAAAAAAAACAAAATATATATATATATATATATATATATATATATATATATATATATATATATATATATATATATATATATAATCACCATCACAAGACATACTTCCAACAAAGGAAGATGACAAATCAGACTTGCGTGATGTTCAGACCTTCTCAAAATGACATGGAAATCAGATCTAACTGATGACCAGGATGTTACAAGACGTGCGCTCGCCAGCGAGGACCATCTCCCACCACGAAGATAGTCAAGAAAATCGTTACAAGAAGTAAGACTGCGGAGTGACGACGGGCAAGTAAGGAGTGTCACACCAATGAAGATAATGTAATGTGTCTTCAATCAACGACTCGTATTTCCCCTCCAGTTCTGGTCAAATGTTTTAGAAGCAATAATTAGGGATAAAATTAGTCCAAGATGAAGATGATAAGTGAACCAAAACGTGATAATCAACATATAGGATCTGTGATACAAGATTTGACGAGTCCTCACTCATATGAATAATTTGAAAATGTTTGGTAAACCATTACTTAGACGTGCATGGATAAAAGACCTTGAAGTAGTAATTACTCATGACCTTAGAGAAGTAACGCTCGATTATGTACAATGAAGCAAGCAGAGTGTGAGGTTTTATAACTAGATATTTATACGATAGAATTGAGACAGGAAATAATCTCTACAACATCCCACTTGTACCGAGATTCGAGTATGTTGTTCACTCTTGGTATCCATGCTGATAATAACAGGAAAAGAATGGAACAAATACAAAGGATTGAAACAAAAGTGATTCTATCGCTGAGAGATGAACCTTCACAACAAAAGCTCAGAGATCGAAAATAATAATCTTTTACGAAGTACAGACTCTGAGGAGATCTAGCCGGAGTTTTCAAAATGATTAAAATCAGTGGCATAACGTACAATAAATCATTCACGTTATATAAAGATACAAAGACTAGAAATAACGGGATGAAGATGAACATAACATATAACAGAAATGTGGAGAAGAACAAGAGAACAATAGGATGAACCCCCATCAGAACACGTCAGTCTGAACAAGACACCGCCACCTCTGCCACGTCTGAGTCGCATGGAAATTTAATTTGTTTTTCAAAAATGCATCAGGCATGATGACTTGCGCAATGGTATCTGTTTTTGTGACATTAGGTTTGCTCCATGAGCGCTCCGACACGCTGGTACGTTTTCTTATGGACATCATTCAAGAGTCTTGGTTATATGAAGTTCAAAAAGACATAATATTATGTTTATGTATTCTTTACGTACTGTGTTTTATTTTGAGTTATCTGTGGACGCTCGGCTCCCCAACGTGTGTGTGTGTGTGGGATAATGTTTTCATGTATATTTACGCTGCAAATGGGTGACCAAGACGTCATGGGCTCCATGCTCAGTTTGCTTGTCTTGGATGGACGATTACGACCCTGGGTCAGTGTGGGAAGAGCATATTATATGGAGTTCTGTGCTTTGGGAGGGACATAAAAGCCGTCTCGTTGATTTCTACCCCACCAGGCTATCTCGTCCACAATCTTATATGCATCAGTTCTGGCTTGGTACATCCACTCTCTCTCCCTCCCTCGGAAAACTTAAGTTTTGCACTTGGAAGAGGTCAGCGTTCCTCTCTGTGTGGCTTCACTCGCTGACTCTCTATCCACGCTCGCCTATTTCATTTCTGTCTCATAACCCGAACTCTTCTTTCTTACTGGAAGCATACCTTACGGTAGACCATTCCTTAAAGAGGATGACGTTCTCATCTCGTCATTCATCTCCCAAATACTCTCACTCGCTGTCTACTAAGCCTTTGAAACTTTCCATGACTTTTTCTCAAACACTTGGAATTCCAGCCCATTCCTTCATATCACCAGCATGGTTTGCGTGGTGACACATCTCTGGTTCTCGTCTCTTTGGGATTTTGATGAATCTGTTGTGGCCCTCGGCATCTCCAGAGCAGTTGACAGGATGTGACATGAGCCTTTGCTTTCTAATAGTCCTCTTTCTCTGTTAGGCCCACTGATGTTGTCGATGACTGTGCGACACCTTAATATTTTCAGTCGTGTTGACTAGTTTCTTTCTTCTTTCCACAAATGATCTCGCCTCAACATCTACCCTGCTCACTCTTACTGTAACTCCACTATACATATTTCGACTTGCTTCCCCTTCCTTTCTCTCTCCAGTATTCGTTATCCTTCTCGTAGTTAAGACATCTTTTATAATTCGGGTTTGTGCAATATCTCGGTATGAGGTAGAAGCATCCTGGTTAAATTCAACAATGTTATAACGCAATTTCTGCCCACATCCTTGTCTAAATGTCATTACTTTTCCACTTCCCAATTTTTAGAACACAAATGTGTATTCATTCCGGCAACGACATAAACATGTTGTACAGATGCCGAGGTTGTTTTTCATGTGAGCAACCATTTAACATTTAGAGTGGTCTTAATCACCCGGTACTGAATACTGTTCACATATTGGGGGTGGCTCCTTTTCCACGTCTTAATTAGAGAAAATGGAATTGAAAAACTTTTGTCTCATTATTTCCCTAAGTGTTACCTCTCCCTCCTACCATCACCATTATGTCCGCTACCCTCTCCCTGTGCTGTGGCAGCTGTTCTTGTGATCTGCCTACATGTGTCCCTACCACCGAGGCTTGAGTCTGAAACATGCGACTCGCTGCTGTTTCCCATAGTTTGTGTGTGTGGAGACCACACGAGGATTGGCCGATATGATCGCTCCTTCCCTCGAACAACGAAGCTATGGACCAACCTCTCATCCGCCTCCCGCCTTCCTACCTTTGTCAGTTCCACAAACACCAGTGGAGCTCCGCTTAATTCATTCATTCTTTACCTTACCCAATACATTTCATTCACCCGAGATGATCATGAATGAGACATGTTTTACACATCTCACGTCTGTCACTATGAATGAAATGAATAACTTGTTTGGACATGATGATGACAACAAAGCGAAGCTATGTAGTGTATTGCAGTCATCCCTCTGCCTCGCGATCTGTATCTCATTCAGGTCAAATTCCTGTACCACCTCCAGCTTTTGAGGAACCTTCTGCTGCCTCAGGCGACGAAGCCGTGCTCAGTTTTCATGCCTAGATGACGGCGCTGATTACAAGCCAAGTGAAAGCCAGTTACCGAAGAAGCTAAGTGATTACGTTGACATTAATGATACAGTTCGAGATTTAGCCTTACTAAAGGATTTCCTCTGCGTATCTGGGCTCAAGATTGAAAAAAAATGGATTCTCATGTTCTGTACAACTTTCTTTATCAGGATCATGAGAAAATATATTTTCTTGCGTTCATTTATTTTTTTTCTCAAAATACGAATCCTTACTGCATGATGACAACATATCAGCCCTTGTGAATGAGAATGGCAGAAAGTACGATCCTGGTGACTGGAGACTTTCCAGCGGGCCTTCTGTAAGCGACAAGATCAACCATAGCGACAACAAATGGCCGCCTTACCTCGGGTAATCCAGGAAGGTTTACACATTGCCATTGGTTTCTCTACGTATGGAAAAGCCGAGCCAGGGTCCAACATCACGTTAAGAATGATCAGTCCAAGAATGAACAGTTCATCCTATGATTATTGGTCATTAAGGTAATTCCTGCTGCCACCTCTTCTCAGTCCTGCTGCCACCTCTTCTTGGTCCTGCTGCCATCGTTTCTCAGTCCTGCTGCCATCGCTTCTCAGTTCTGCTGCCATCGCTTCTCAGTTCTGCTGCCATCGCTTCCCAGTCCTGCTGCCACCTCTTCTCAGTCCTGCTGCCACCTCTTCTCAGTTCTGCTGCCACCTCTTCTTAGTCCTGCTGCCATCGCTTCTCAGTCCTGCTGCCATCGCTTCTCAGTTCTGCTGCTATTGCTTCTCAGTCCTGCTGTCACCTCTTCTCAGTTCTGCTGCCACCTCTTCTCAGTCCTGCTGCCACCTCTTCTCAGTCCTGCTGCCACCTCTTCTCAGTCCTGCTGCCACCTCTTCTCAGTCCTGCTGCCACCTCTTCTCAGCTCTGCTGCCACCTCTTCTCAGCTCTGCTGCCACCTCTTCTCAGTCCTGCTGCCACCGTTTCTCAGTCCTGCTGCCACCGCTTCTCAGTCCTGCTGCCACCGCTTCTCAGTTCCGCTGCCGCCGCTTCTGCTGGTGTGAAAAATCGTGAAGAACCGAGACAAAGAGGACCAAAGATTCCAATCCCTCTGCCTCGTGTTCCTACAGACTAGCCATGTGAAGCCCAAAGAAGGATGTTTACTGAGCCACAGATAAAACAACTGTTCAGATGTTCAATTACTCGACTGAATTTCAGGCCACCACGAGGAACCTACGAGGAAGCGAGGGGCCGGATGATGATGATGATGATGAAAGTGTCCGAGACATCATCAGGAAGTACATCATGTGAGGTTATAACATCAACCTGGAGTTACGCCTCCTGGAATTACGCCTGGAATTCTCCTCAGAAAACTTGGGTTATTTGAGGACGGGTGGGAGGCTGGAGCGGGACATTCCTAACGTGGGAAGAAGCTGACAAGGCCGTTGGGCAGTCCATATGATGGATGATTAATGTTGGAGATGGAAAAGGAACGATCCTGAGGCAACACACACACACACACACACACACACACACACACACACACACACACACACAAAAAAAAAAAAAAAAAAAAAAAAAAAAAAAAAGACAAAAGGAAGGCTATTGCACAGCATTTGAATCTGAAGGACCCCGACTTGCAGTGCTTAATCAATAGTTGTGAGCTAGGCATATGGTTAATTCAACATGTATCTATATCATTTTCTCTTTCTCATCATAGTTATGAAAGATGGGGTATATTTTGAACATATAGTTTCATTTTGCTTATTAAGATGGCAAGTTTTAACCTCATTCGTCTGTACAAAGTACGTATGATGACACTACATACTTGTTTGGGGTCAGTGTTTGAAATATCTCTCCCGTCTGTATACGAGTGTTGACGGTATAAGTGAAGGGAAGGTGTAATATAGCGACTATTACCCCATTTTTTCCTGTAGTAAAACTAAGAATATTAGAATATACAACCATTAGATATCGTAAAACTGAGGACAATTAATAAATCATAATAACATCCAGAGAAATGCTTTAATGATATCAATTATGAGTGAATAAATGTGTTCAGAAATGACAGTATAATATGCATATATTTCAATTCTTTTTCTCTGCAGCTTTAAGTCGAGGATCATTCCAATCCAAATCATGCGGAGGCTGGACGTGCTTCAGTATGTGGTCTCCATTCCTCATTTCCCTTAATATATCGAGTGTTCCCTCGAAGCTATATCCCTGCTGGGTGATATGCTGAGGATATCGTAGGTGGAACGGAACATTCTGTCTGAATGACTTGTTCCCATCTATACAGACTGGCAGTATAAGATACCATTACTGTCCTCCAGCAGATAACTTCGTCAAAGACCATCATGTCTTTCCTATGTGCTCCCCTTCTTCCTACGAAGGCAGGTGACATAGCTGACGACCCAAGCTTGTCCCGCCAAGCAGATAAGCAGGTCAGACATTCCCGCGAGCCACCTGCTCACCTCCCTCAGTAAGTGTGGTACACGTTCCCTTACGTGACTCAAAACTTCACATAAACACAAGCATATCGCCCTCACCCCTCACAGGATAACCAGGGAGTCTCTCTCTCCCCACCTAGATAACCTGATGGCAACCAAGGTGGTGACATACTCGGCCGTGACACACGTATCAGTATATTTATGATAGTGACATTCACCTCCCAGACAAACGAGACCTATGGGGATGCCTTTCCCTAGGACCACAGACTAACATCTCGGCTCCTAAGGCATTACCCATCCCCATGATACACCAATTACTTAAATACCATATCAAGTAACATCTATACACAGATTTTCATTAAAATCTGAGGAAGTTGAAAATCTGAGGAAAGAAAATCCAAGGCTATAGCCTGGGATTTTTCTTGATTTTTGAAAAAAAACAGATTTTATTGAAATTTTCAGCATAGATACTTTTGTGTATACTGAATACCAATCTGTGGTCAAAATCTAAAAATTCGTATAATTAGTCGAGTAATTAGCATTTAAATTTTATCACAATTAGTCCAGATTCCATATAAAATAACATCTATACACAGATTTTCATGAAAATCTGAGGAAGTTGAAAATCTGAGCAAAAAAAAATGCAAGGCTATCTATATATGGACTTTTCTTGATTTTTTTGAAAAAATAGATTTTCTTGAAATTTTCAGCATAGATACATTTATGTATGCTGAATACCAATCTGTGGTCAAAATCTAAACATTCGCATAATTGGTCAAGTAATTAGCATTTACATTTTATCATTAGTCCAGGTGCTAATTAAACGGTTAATATTATGAATTACAGTCTCTTGACACCAAATACTGAAATACAATATAAAATAACATCTATACACAGATTTTCATTAAAATCTGAGGAAGTTCAAAGTCTCAGCAAAAAGAAAAAAAAAAATGCAAGACTATAGCCTTGGATTTTTCTTGATTTTTTTGAAAAAATAGATTTTCTTGAAATTTTCAGCATAGATACTTTTCTGTATGCTGAATACCAATCTTTTGTCAAAATCTAAAAATTCGTATAATTAGTCGAGTAATTAGCATTTAAATTCTATCATAATTAGTCCAGGTGGTAATTAAAAGGGTTGATATTATGAATCATAGTCTTTTGACTGCAAATTCTGAAATACCATATAAAATTATATCTATACACAAATTTTCATTAAAATCTAAGGAAGTTGAAAATCTGAGCAAAAAAATGCAAGGATTTTTCTTGATTTTTTTTGAAAAAATTGATTTTCTTGAAATTTTCAGCATAGACACTTTTGTGTATGCTGAATACGAATGTGTGGTCAAAATCTAAAAATTCGTATAATTAGTCGAGTAATTAGTATTTAAATTTTAAAATAATTAATCCATGTGCTAATTAAAAGGGTTAATATTATGAATCATAGTCTTTTGACTCCAAATTCTGAAATACCATATAAAATAACATCTATACACAGATTTTCATTAAAATCTGAGGAAGTTGAAAATCTGAGCAAAAAAAAGCCTTGGATTTTTCTTGATTGTTTTGAAAAAATAGATTTTCTTGACATTTTCAGCATAGATACTTTTGTGAATGCTGAATACGAATCTATGGTCAAAATCTAAAAATTCGTATAATTAGTCGAGTAATTAGCATTTGAATTTTGTAATAATTAGTCCAGGTCCTAGTTACTAGGGATAATATTATGAATCACAGTCTTTTGACACCAAATACTTAAATACCATATAAAATAACATCTACACACAGATTTTCATTAAAATCTAATTAGCCTAGGATGTTTCTTGATTTTTTTTGAAAAAAAGAGATTTTCTTGAAATTTTCAGCATATATACTTTTGTGTATGCTGAATAGGAATATGTGGTCAAAATCTAAAAATTCGGATAATTAGTCGAGTAATTAGCATTTAAATTTTATAATTAGTCCAGGTGCTAATTAAAAGGGTTAATATTATGAATCACAGTCTTTTGACACCAAATACTGAAATACAATATAAAATAACATCTATACACAGATTTTCATTAAAATCTGAGGAAGATGAAAGTCTGAGAAAAAAAAAAAAATGCAAGGCTATAGCCTAGGATTTTTCTTGATTTTTTTTGAAAGAATAGATTTTCTTGAAATTTTCAGCATAGATCCTTTTCTGTATGCTGAATACCAATCTGTTGTCAAAATGTAAAAATTCGTATAATTAGTCGAGTAATTAGCATTTGAATTTTATCATAATTAGTCCAGGTGGTAATTAAAAGGGTTAATATTATGAATCATAGTATTTTGACTCCAAATTCTGAAATACCATATAAAATTACATCTATACACATATTTTCATTAAAATCTGAGCAAAAGATATGCAAGGCTATAGCCTTGGATTTTTCTTGATTTTTTTGAAAAAACAGATTTTCTTGAAATTTTCAGCATAGATACTTTTCTGTTTGCTGAACACCAATCTGTTCTCAAAATCTAAACATTCGTATAATTAGTCCAGTAATTAGCATTTAAATTTTATCATAATTAGTCCAGGTGCTTATTAAAGTGTTAATATTATGAAACATGCTCTTTTGACTCCAAATTCTGATATATCATATAAAATTACATCTATATACAGATTTTCATTAAAATCTGAGGAAGTTCAAAATCTGAGAAAAAAAAAAAAAAAATGCAAGGCCTTGGATTATTCTTGATGTTTTTGAAAATATAGATTTTCTTGAAATTTTCAGCATAGATACTTTTGTGTATGCTGAATACGAATCTGTGGTCAAAGTCTAAAAATTCGTATAATTAGTCTAGTAATTAGCATTTGAATTTTGTAATAATTTGTCCAGGTGCTAGTTTCAAGGGTTATTATTATGAAAACAGTCTTTTGACACCAAATAGGTAAATACCATATAAAATAACATCTATACACAGATTTTCATTAAAATCTGAGGAAGTTCAAAGTCTGAGCAAAAAAATGCCTTAGATTTTTCTTGATTTTTTTTTTTTTTTTTAGAAAAAATAGATTTTCTTGAAATTTTCAGCATAGATACTTTTCTGTATGCTGAATACCAATCTGTTGTCAAAAACTAAAAATTCGTATAATCAGTCGATTAATTAGCATTTAAATTTTATCATAATTAGATCAGAATCTAATTAAAAGGTTAGATATTATGAATCAAAGACTTTTGACTCCAAATTCTGAAATACCATATAAAATAGCATCTATACACATATTTCCAATAAAATCTGAGCAAAAAAAATGCATTTGATTTTTCTTGATTTTTTGATAAAATAGATTTTCTTAGACATTTTCAGCATAGATACTTTTCTGTATGCTGAATACGAATCTGTGGTCAAAATCTAAAAATTCGTATAATTAGTCGAGTAATTAGCATTTGAATTTTGTAATAATTAGTCCAGGTCCTAGTTACAAGGGTTAATATTATGAATCACAGTCTTTTGACACCAAATACTTAAATACCATATAAAATAACATCTACACACAGATTTTCATTAAAATCTGAGGAAGCTGAAAATCTGAGGGAAAAAATGCAAGGGTATATATATATAGCCTAGGATGTTTCTTGATTTTTTTAAAGAAATAGATTTTCTTGAAATTTTCAGCATATATACTTTTGTGTATGCTGAATAGGAATATGTGGTCAAAATCTAAAAATTCGTATAATTATTCGAGTAATTAGCATTAAAATTTTATAATTAGTCCAGGTGCTAATTAAAAGGGTTAATATTATAAATCACAGTCTTTTGACACCAAATACTGAAATACAATATAAAATAACATCTATACACAGATTTCCATTAAAATCTGAGGAAGTTGAAAGTCTGCGAGAAAAAAAAAAAAATGCAAGGCTATAGCCTAGGATTTTCCTTGATTTTTTTTTTTTGAAAGAATAGATTTTCTTGAAATTTTCAGCATAGATCCTTTTCTGTATGCTGAATACCAATCTGTTGTCAAAATGTAAAAATTCGTATAATTAGTCGAGTAATTAGCATTTTTATTTTATAATTAGTCCAGGTGGTAATTAAAAGGATTAATATTATGAATCATAGTATTTTGACTCCAAATTCTGAAATACCATATAAAATTACATCTATACACATATTTTCATTAAAATCTGAGCAAAAAAAATGCAAGGCTATAGCCTTGCATTTTTCTTGATTTTTTTGAAACACAGATTTTCTTGAAATTTTCATGAAAAGTATCTATGCTGAAAATGTCAATAAAATCTATTTTTTCAAAAAAATCAAGAAAAATCCTTGCATTTTTTTGCTCAGATTTTGAACATCATCAGATTTTAATGAAAATTTGTGTATAGATGTAATTTTCTATGGTATTTCAGAATTTTGAGTCAAAAAACTATGATTCATAATATTAGCCCTTTTAATTAGCACCTGGGGTAATTATGATAAAATTTAAATGCTAATTACTCGACTAATTATACGAATTTTTAGATTTTGACAACAGATTGGTATTCAGCATACAGAAAAGGATCTATGCGTAAGATTTCAAGAAAATCCATATTTTCAAAAAAATCAAGAAAAATCCAAGTATAGCCTGGCATTTTTTTATGCTCAGATTTTCAACTTCCTCAGATTTTAATGAAATTCTGTGTATAGATGTAATTTTATTTGATATTTCAGAGTTTTGGGTCAAAAGACTATGATTCATAATATTAACCCTTTTATTAGCACCTGGACTAATTATGATGATTTAAACGCTAATTACTCGACTAATTATACGAATTTTTAGATTTTGACAACAGATTCGTATTCAGCATACAGAAAGGTATCTATGCTGAAAATGTCAATAAAATCTATTTTTTCAAAAAAATCAAGAAAAATCCTAGGCATTTTTTTTGCTCAGACTTTCAACTTCCTCAGATTTTAATGAAAATATGTGTATAGATGTAATTTTATATAATATTTTAGAATTTCGAGTCAAAAGACTATGATTCATAATATTAGCCCTTTTAATTAGCACCTGGGCTAATTATGATAAAATTTAAATGCTAATTACTCGACTAATTATACGAATTTTTAGATTTTGACAACAGATTGGTATTCAGCATACAGAAAAGGATCTATGCGTAAGATTTCAAGAAAATCTATATTTTCAATAAAATCAAGAAAAATCCAAGTATAGCCTGGTATTTTTTATGCTCAGATTTTCAACTTCCTCAGATTTTAATGAAAATCTGTGTATAGATGTAATTTTATTTAATATTTCAGAGTTTTGGGTCAAAAGACTATGATTCATAATATTAATCCTTTTAATTAGCACCTGGACTAATTATGATAAAATTTAAATGCTAATTACTCGACTAATCAGACGAACTTTTAGATTTTGACCACAGATTGGTATTCAGCATACACAAAAGTATCTATGCTGAAAATTTCAATAAAATGTATTTTTTGAAAAAAATCAAGATTTTTTTTTCCTCAGATTTTCAACTTCCTCAGATTTTAATGAAAATCTGTGTATAGATGTTATTTTAGATAATATTTCATAATTTGGAGTCAAAAGACTATGATTCATAATATCAACCCTTTTAATTACCCCCTGGACTAAGTATGTTAAAATTGAAATGCTAATTGCTCCACTAATTATACGAATTTTTAGATTTTGTCAAGAGATTGGTATTTAGCATACAGAAAAGGATCTATGCTGAAACTTTCAAGAAAATCTATTTTTTTAGAAAAATCAAGAAAAATCCTTGCATTTTTTTCCCCTCAGATTTTAATGAAAATCTGTGCATAGATGTTATTTTATATGATATTTAAGTATTTGGTGTCAAAAACTGTGATTCATAATATTAACCCTTGTAACTAGGACCTGAACTAATTATTACAATATTCAACTGCTTACTCGACTAATTATACGAATTTTTACATTTTGACCATAGATTCGTATTCAGCATACACAAAAGGATCTATGCTCAAAATTTCAAGAAAATCTATTTCTTCCAAAAAATCAAGAAAAATCCCAGGCTATAGCCTTGTATTTTTTTTGCTCAGATTTTGAATATCCTCAGATTTTAATGAAAATCTGTGTATAGATGTAATTTTCTATGGTATTTCAGAATTTTGAGTCAAAGGCTATGATTCATAATATTAACCCTTTTAATTAGCACCTGGGCTAATTATCATCAAATTTAAATGCTAATTACTCGAATAATTATACGAATTTTTCGATTTTGACAACAGATTGGTATTCAGCATACAGAAAAGGATCTGTGCGTAAGATTTCAAGAAAATCAATATTTTCAAAATATCAAGAAAAATCCAAGGCATTCTTTTTGCTGAGATTTTAAACTTCCTCAGATTTTAATGAAAATCTGTGTATAGATGTAATTTTATTTAATATTTCAGAGTTTTGAGTCAAAAGACTATGATTCATAATATTAACCCTTTTAATTAGCACCTGGACTAATTATGATAAAATTTAAATGCTAATTACTCGACTAATACGAATTTTCAGATTTTGACAACAGATTCGTATTCAGCATACAGAAAAGTATCTATGCTGAAAATGTCAATAAAATCTATTTTTTCAAAAACAAGAAAAATCCAAGGCTATAGCCTGGCATTTTTTATGCTCAGATTTTCAACTTCCTCAGATTTTAATGAAAATCTGTGTATAGATTTAATTTTATTTAATATTTCAGAGTTTTGGGTCAAAAGACTATCATTCATAATATTAACCCTTTTACTTAGCAACTAGACTAATTATGATAAAATTTAAATGCTAATTACTCAACTAATTATACGAATTTTTAGATTTTGACAACACATTCATATTCAGTATACAGAAATGTATCTATGCTGCATATGTCAGGAAAATCTATTTTTTCAAAAAATCAAGAAAAATCCAAGGCTATAGCCTGGCATTTTTTTTGCTCAGATTTTCAACTTCCTCAGATTTTAATGAAAATATGTGTATAGATGTAATTTTATATATTTCAGAATTTCGTGTCAAGAGATTATGATTCATAATATTAACCCTTTTGATTAGCACCTGGACTAATTATGATAAAAGTCAAATGCTAATTACTCGACTAATTATACGAATTTTCAGATTTTGACAACAGATTCGTATTTAGCATACAGAAAAGTATCTATGCTGAAAATGTCAATTAAATCTATATTTTGAAAAATATCTAGAAAAATCCAAGGCATTTTTTTTGCTCAGATTTTGAACATCCTCAGATTTTAATGAAAATTTGTGTATAGATGTAATTTTATTTAATATTTCAGAGTTTTGAGTCAAAAGACTATGATTCATAACATTAACCCTTTTAATTAGCACCTGGACTAATTATGATAAAATTTAAATGCTAATTACTCGACTAAACATACGAATTTTTAGATTTTGACAACAGATTCTTATTCCGCATACAGAAAAGTATCTATGCTGAAAATGTCAATAAAATCTATTTTTTCAAAAAATCAAGAAATATCCAAGGCTATATAGCCTTGCATTTTTTTCCTCAGATTTTGAACATCCTCAGATTTTAATGAAATTTTGTGTATAGATGTAATTTTCTATGGTATTTAAGAGTTTTGAGTCAAAAAACTACGATTCATAATATTAGCCCTTTTAATTAGCACCTGGGCTAATTATGATAAAATTTAAATACTAATTACTCGGCTAATTATACGAATTTTTAGATTTTGACAACAGATTGGTATTCAGCATACAGAAAAGGACCTATGCGTAAGATTTCAAGAAAATCTATATTTTCAAAAAAATCAAGAAAAATCCAAGTAAAGCCTGGCATTTTTTATGCTCAGATTTTCAACTTCCCCAGATTTTAATGAAAATCAGTGTGTAGATGCAATTTTATTTAATATTTCAGAGTTTTGGGTCAAAAGACTATCATTCATAATATTAAACCTTTTAATTAGCAACTGGACTAAATATGATAAAATTTGAATGCTAATTACTCGACTAATTATACGAATTTTTAGATTTTGACAACAGATTCGTATTCAGCATACAGAAAGGTATCTATGCTGAATATGTCAAGAAAATTTTTTTTCAAAAAATCAACAAAAATCCAAGGCTATAGCCTTGCGCTTTTTTTTGCTCAGATTTTCAACTTCCTCAGATTTTAATGAAAATATGTGTATAGATGTAATTTTATATATTTCTGAATTTCGAGTCAAAAGACTATGATTCATAATATTAACCCTTTTAATTAGCACCTGGACTAATTATGATAAAATTCAAATGCTAATTACTCGACTAATTATACGAATTTTTAGATTTTGACAGCAGATTCGTATTCAGCATATAGAAAAGTATCTATGCTGAAAATGTCAATTAAATCTATTTTGTCAAAAATATCTAGAAAAATCCAAGGCTATAGCCTTGCATTTTTTTTTCTCAGATTTTGAACATTATCAGAATTTAATAAAAATTTGTGTATAGATGTAGTTTTCTATGGTATTTCAGAATTTTGAGTCAAAAAACTATGATTCATAATATTAGCCCTTTTAATTAGCACCTGGGCTAATTATGATAAATTTAAATGCTAATAACTCGGCTAATTATACGAATTTTTAGATTTTGACAACAAATTGGTATTCAGCATACAGAAAAGGATCTATGCGTAAGATTTCAAGAAAATCTATATTTTCAAAAAAATCAAGAAAAATCCAAGTATAGCCTGGCATTTTTTTAAATCAGATTTTCAACTTCCTCAGATTTTAATGAAAATCTGTGTATAGATGTAATTTTATTTAATATTTCAGAGTTTTGAGTCAAAAGACTATGATTCTTAATATTAACCCTTTTAATTAGCACCTGATTAAATTATGATAAAATTTAAACGCTAATTACTCGACTAATCATACGAATTTTTAGATTTTGACAACAGATTCGTATTCCGCACGCAGAAAAGTATATATGCTGAAAATGTCAATAAAATGTATTATTTCAAAAAAATCAAGGAAAATCCAAGGCATTTTTTTGCTCAGATTTTGAACATCCTAAGATTTTAATGAAAATTTGTGTATAGATGTAATTTTCTATGGTATTTCAGAATTTTGAGTCAAAAAACTATGATTCATAATATTAGCCCTTTTAATTAGCACCTGGACTAATTATGATAAAATTTAAATGCAAATTACTCGACTAATTATACGAATTTTTAGATTTTGACAACTGATTGGTATTCAGCATACAGAAAAGGATCTATGCGTAAGATTTCAAGAAAATCTATATTTTCAAAAAAATCAAGAAAAATCCAAGGCTATAGCCTGGCATTTTTTTTGCTCAGATTTTCAACTTCCTCAGATTTTAATGAAAATCTGTGTATAGATGTAATTTTATTGAATATTTCAGAGTTTTGAGTCAAAAGACTATGATTCATAATATTAACCCTTATAATTAGCACCTGATTAAATTATAAAATTTAAATGCTAATTACTCGACTAATCATACGAATTTTTAGATTTTGACAACAGATTCGTATTCCGCATGCAGAAAAGTATATATGCTGAAAATGTCAATAAAATCTATTTTTTCAAAAAAATCAAGGAAAATTCAAGGCATTTTTTTGCTCAGATTTTGAACATCCTAAGATTTTAATGAAAATTTGTATATAGATGTAATTTTCTATGGTATTTCAGAATTTTGAGTCAAAAAGCTATGATTCATAATATTAGCCCTTTTAATTAGCACCTGGACTAATTATGATAAAATTTAAATGCAAATTACTCGACTGATTATACGAATTTTTAGATTTGGACAACAGATTGGTATTCAGCATACAGAAAAGGACCTATGCGTAAGATTTCAAGAAAATCTATATTTTCAAAAAAATCAAGAAAAATCCAAGGCTATAGCCTGGCATTTTTTATGCTCAGATTTTCAACTTCAGATTTTAAAAAAAATCTGTGTATAGATGTAATTTTATTTAATATTTTAGAGTTTTGAGTCAAAAGACCATGATTCATAATATTAATCCTTTTAATTAGCACCTAGACTGTTATAAAATTTAAGCGCTAACTACTCGACTAATTATACGAATTTTTAAATTTTTGACAACAGATTCGTATTCAGCATACAGAAAGGTATCTATGCTGAAAATGTCAATAAAATCTGTTTTTTCAAAAAAATCAAGAAAAATCCAAGGCTATAATTTTTTGAAAAAATAGATTTTATAGACATTTTCAGCATAGATACCTTTCTGTATGCTGAATACGAATCTGTTGTCAGAATCTAAAAATTCGTATAATTAGTCGAGTAATTAGCGCTTAAATTTTATCTCAATTAGTCCAGGTGCTAATTAAAAGGGTTAATATTATGAATCATAGTCTTTTGACTCAAAACTCTGAAATATTAAATAAAATTACATCTATACACAGATTTTCAATAAAATCTGAGGAAGTTGAAAATCTGAGCATAAAAAATGCCAGGCTATACTTGAATTTTTCTTGATTTTTTGAAAATATAGATTTTCTTGAAATCTTACGCATAGATCCTTTTCTGTATGCTGAATACCAATCTGTTGTCAAAATCTAAAAATTCGTATAATTAGTCGAGTAATTTGCATTTAAATTTTATCATAATTAGTCCAGGTGCTAATTAAAAGGGCTAATATTATGAATCATAGTTTTTTGACTCAAAATTCTGAAATACCATAGAAAATTACATCTATACAGAAATTTTCTTTAAAATCTGAGGATGTTCAAAATCTGAACAAAAAAATGCAAGGCTATAGCCTTGGATTTTACTTGATTTTTTTGAAAAAATACATTTTATTGACATTTTCAGCATATATACTTTTCTGCATGCGGAATACGAATCTGTTGTCAAAATCTAAAAATTCGTATGATTAGTCGAGTAATTAGCATTTAAATTTTTATCATAATTAGTCCAAGTGCTAATTAAAAGGGTTAATATTATGAATCATAGTCTTTTGACTCAAAACTCTAAAAAAATTAAATAAAATTACATCTATACACAGATTTTCATTAAAATCTGAGGAAGTTGAAAATCTGAGCAAAAAAAAAATGCAAGGTTATAGCCTTGGATTTTTCGTAATTTTTTTGAAAATATAGATTTTCATGAAATCTTACGCATAGATCCTTTTCTGTATGCTGAATACCAATCTGTTGTCAAAATCTAAAAATTCGTATAATTAGCCGAGTTATTAGCATTTAAATTTTATCATAATTAGCCCAGGTGCTAATTAAAAGGGCTAATATTATGAATCATAGTTTTTTGACTAAAAATTCTGAAATACCATAAAAAATTACATCTATACACAAATTTTCATTAAAATCTGATAATGTTCAAAATCTGAGCAAAAAAAAAAAAAAAAATGCAAGGGTATAGCCTTGGATTTTTCTAGATATTTTTGAAAAAATAGATTTAATTGAGATTTTCAGCATAGATACTTTTTTATATGCTGAATACGAATCTGTTGTCAAAATCTAAAAATTCGTATAATTAGTCGAGTAATTAGCATTTGAATTTTATCATAATTAGTCCAGGTGCTAATTAAAAGGGCTAATACCATGAATCATAGTTTTTTGACTCAAATTTCTGAAATACCATAGAAAATTACATCTATACACAAAATTTCATTAAAATCTGAGGATGTTCCAAATCTGAGCAAAAAAATGTAATTTTTCTTGATTTTTTTGAAAAAATAGATTTTATTGACATTTTCAGTATAGGTACTTTTCTGTATGCGGAAGAAGAATCTGTTGAAAAAATCTAAAAATTCGTATGATTAGTCGAGTAATTAGCATTTAAATTTTATCATAATTAGTCAAGGTGCTAATTGAAGGGGTTAATATTATGAATCATAGTCTTTTGACTCAAAACTCTGAAATATTAAATAAAATTACATCTATACACAGATTTTCATTAAAATCTGAGGAAGTTGAAAATTTGGGCAAAAAAAATGGAAGCCTTGGATTTTTCTTGATTTTTTTGAAAATATAGATTTTCTTGAAATCTTACGCATAGATCCTTTTCTGTATGCTGAATACCAATCTGTTGTCAAAATCTAAAAATTCGTATAATCAGCCGAGTTATTAGCATTTAAATTTTATAATAGTTAGCCCAGGTGCTAATTAAAAGGGCTAATATTATGAATCATAGTTTTTTGACTCAAAATTCTGAAATATAATATAAAATTACATTTATACAGAAATTTTTATTAAAATCTGAGGATGTTGAAAATCTGAGCAAAAAAATGCCTTGGATTTTTCTTGATTTTTTTGAAAATATAGATTTTATTGACATTTTCAGCATAGATACTTTTCTGCATGCGGAATACGAATCTGTTGTCAAAATCTAAGAATTCGTATGATTAGTCGAGTAATTAGCATTTAAATTTTATCATAATAAGTCCAGGTGCTAATTAAAAGGGTTAATATTATGAATCATAGTCTTTTGACTGAAAACTCTGAAATATTAAATAAAATTACATCTATACACAGATTTTCATTAAAATCTGAGGAAATTGAAAATCTGAGCAAAAAAAATGCAAGGCTATAGCCTTGGATTTTTCTTGATTTTTTTGAAAATATGGATTTTCTTGAAATCTTACGCATAGATCCTTTTCTGTATGCTGAACACCAATCTGTGGTCAAAATCTAAAAATTCGTATAATTAGCCGAGTTATTAGCATTTAAATTTTTTAATAATTAGCCCAGGTGCTAATTAAAAGGGCTAATATTATGAATCATAGTTTTTTGACTCAAAATTCTGAAATACCATAGAAAATTACATCTATAAACAAATTTTCATTAAAATCTGAGGATGTTCAAAATCTGTGCAAAAAAAAATGCAAGGGTATAGCTTTGGATTTTTCTAGATATTTTTGAAAATATAGATTTAATTGACATTTTCAGCATAGATACTTTTCTGTATGCTAAATACGAATCTGTTGTCAAAATCTGAAAATTCGTATAATTAGTCGAGTAATTAGCATTTGACTTTTATCATAATTAGTCCAGGTGCTAATTAAAAGGGTTAATATTATGAATCATAATCTTTTGACTCGAAATTCTGAAATATATAAAATTACATCTATACACATATTTTCATTAAAATCTGAGGAAGTTGAAAATCTGAGCAAAAAAAATGGCAGGCTATAGCCTAGGATTTTTCTTGATTTTTTTGAAAAAATAGATTTTCCTGACATATGCAGCATAGATACATTTCTGTATGCTGGATACGAATGTGTTGTCAAAATCTAAAAATTCGTATAATTAGTTGAGTAATTAGCATTTAAATTTTATCATAATTAGTCCAGTTGCTAAGTAAAAGGGTTAATATTATGAATGATAGTCTTTTGACCCAAAACTCGGAAATATTAAATAAAATTACATCTATACACAGATTTTCATTAAAATCTGAGGAAGTTGAAAATCTGAGCATAAAAAATGCCAGGCTATAGCCTTGGATTTTTCTTGTTTTTGAAAAAATAGATTTTATTGACATTATAAGCATAGATACTATTCTGTATGCTGAATACGAATCTGTTGTCAAAATCTGAAAATTCGTATTAGTCGAGTAATTAGCATTTAAATTTTATCATAATTAGTCCAAGTGCTAATTAAAAGGGTTAATATTATGAATCATAGTCTTTTGACTAAAAACTCTGAAATATTAAATAAAATTACATCTATACACAGATTTTCATTAAAATCTGAGGAAGTTTAAAATCTCAGCAAAAAGAATGCCTTGGATTTTTCTTGATTTTTTTGAAAATATAGATTTTCTTGAAATCTTACGCACAGATCCTTTTCTGTATGCTGCATACCAATCTGTTGTCAAAATCGAAAAATTCGTATAATTAGTCGAGTAATTAGCATTTAAATTTGACAATAATTAGCCTAGGTGCTAATCAAAAGGGTTAATATTATGAATCATAGTCTTTTGACTCAAAATTCTGAAATACCATAGAAAATTACATCTATACACAGATTTTCATAAAATCTGAGGAAATTCAAAATCTGAGCAAAAAAATTCAAGGCTATAGCCTGGGATTTTTCTTGATTTTTTGGAAGAAATAGATTTTCTTGAAATTTTGAGCATAGATCCTTTTGTGTATGCTGAATACGAATCTATGGTCAAAATGTAAAAATTCGTATAATTAGTCGAGTAATAAGCATTTGAATATTGTAATAATTAGTTCAGGTCCTAGTTACAAGGGTTAATATTATGAATCACAGTTTGTGACACCAAATACTTAAATATCATATAAAATAACATCTATGCACAGATTTTCATTAAAATCTGAGGGAAAAAAAATGCAAGGATTTTTCTTGATTTTTCTAAAAAAATAGATTTTCTTGAAAGTTTCAGCATAGATCCTTTTCTGTATGCTAAATAGCAATCTCTTGAAAAAATCTAAAAATTCGTATAATTAGTGGAGCAATTAGCATTTAAATCTTAACATACTTAGTCCAGGGGGTAATTAAAAGTGTTGATATTATGAATCATAGTCTTTTGACTCCAAATTATGAAATATTATCTAAAACTACATCTATACACAGATTTTCATTAAAATCTGAGGAAGTTGAAAATCTGAGGAAAAAAAAAATGCTAGGATTTTTCTTGATTTTTTTCGAAAAATACATTTTATTGAAATTTTCAGCATAGATACTTTTGTGTATGCTGAATACCAATCTGTGGTCAAAATCTAAAAATTCGTATGATTAGTCGAGTAATTAGAATTTAAATTTTATCATAATTAGTCCGGGTGCTAATTAAAAGGGTTAATATTATGAATCATAGTCTTTTGACCCAAAACTCTGAAATATTAAATAAAATTACATCTATACACAGATTTTCATTAAAATCTGAGGAAGTTGAAAATCTGAGCATAAAAAATGCCAGGCTATACTTGGATTTTTCTTCATTTTTTGAAAATATAGATTTTCTTGAAATCTTACGCATAGATCCTTTTCTGTATGCTGAATACCAGTCTGTTGTCAAAATCTAAAAATTCGTATAATTAGTCGAGTAATTAGCATTTAAATTTTATCATAATTAGCCCAGGTGCTAATTAAAAGGGCTAATATTAAGAATCATAGTCTTTTGACTCGAAATTCTAAAATATTACATAAAAATACATCTATACACATATTTTCATTAAAATCTGAGGAAGTTGAAAGTCTGAGCAAAAAAAAATGCAAGGCTATAGCCTAGGATTTTTCTTGATTTTTTTGAAAAAATAGATTTTATTGACATTTTCAGCATAGATACCTTTCTGTATGCTGAATACGAATCTGTTGTCAAAATCTAAAAATTCGTATAATTAGTCGAGTAATTAGCGTTTAAATTTTATCATAATTAGTCCAGGTGCTAATTAAAAGGGTTAATATTATGAATCATAGTCTTTTGACCCAAAACTCTGAAATATTAAATAAAATTACATCTATACACAGATTATCATTAAAATCTGAGGAAGTTGAAAAAATTGGATTTTTCTTGATTTTTTTAAAATATAGATTTTCTTGAAATCTTATGCATAGATCCTTTTCTGTATGCTGAATACCAATCTGTTGTCAAAATCTAAAAATTCGTATAATTAGTCGAGTTATTAGCATTTAAATTTTATAATTAGCCCAGGTGCTAATTAAAAGGGCTAATATTATGAATCACAGTTTTTTTCACTCAAAATTCTGAAATACCATAGAAAATTACATCTATACCCAAATTTTCATTAAAATCTCAGGATGTTCAAAATCTGTGCAAAAAAAATGCCAGGCTATAGCCTTGGATTTTTCTTGATTTTTTTGAAAAAATAGATTTTATTGACATTTTCAGTATAGATACTTTTCTGTATGCGGAATACGAATCTGTTGTCAAAATCTAAAAATTCGTATGATTAGTCGAGTATTTAGCATCTAAATTTTATCATAATTAGTCTAGGTGCTAATTAAAAGGGTTAATATTATGAATTATAGTCTTTTGACCTAAATCTCTGAAATATTAAATAAAATTACATCTATACACAGATTTTCATTAAAATCTGAGGAAGTTGAAATTTTGAGCAAAAAAAATGCAAGGCTATAGCCTTGGATTTTTCTTGATTTTTTTGAAAATATAGATTTTCTTGGAATCTTACGCATAGATCCTTTTTTGTATGCTAAATACCAATCTGTTGTCAAAATCTAAAAATTCGTATAATTAGTCGAGTTATTAGCATTTAAATTTTATCATAATTAGCCCAGGTGCTAATTAAAAGGGCTAATATTATGAAACATACTTTTTTGACTCAAAATTCTGAAATACCATAGAAAATTACATCTATACACAAATTTTCATTAAAATCTGAGGATGTTCAAAATCTGATTAAAGAAATGCCTTGGATTTTTCTTGATTTTTTTGAAAAAATAGATTTTATTGACATTTTCTGCATAGATACTTTTCTGTATGCGGAATACGAATCTGTTGTCAAAATCTAAAAATTCGTATAATTAGTCGAGTAATTAGCATTTGAATTTTATCATAATTAGTCCAGATGCTAATTAAAAGGGTTAATATTATGAATCATAGTATTTTCACCCAAAACTCTGAAAAATTAAATAAAATTACATCTATACACAGATTTTCATTAAAATCTGAGGAAGTTGAAAATCTGAGCAAAAAAAATGCAAGGCTATACCCTAGGATTTTTCTTGATTTCTTTGAAAATTTAGATTTTCTTAAAATCTTACGCATAGATCCTTTTCTGTATGCTGAATACCAATCTGTTGTCAAAATCTAAAAATTCGTATAATTAGTCGAGTTATTAGCATTTAAATTTTATCATAATTAGCCCAGGTGCTAATTAAAAGGGCTAATATTATGAATCACAGTTTTTTGACTCAAAATTCTGAAATACCATAGAAAATTACATCTATACACAAATTTTCATTAAAATCTGAAGATGTTCAAAATATGAGTAAAAAAAATGCAAGGCTATAGCCTTGGATTTTTCTAGATATTTTTGAAAAAATAGATTTAATTGACATTTTCAGCATACATACTTTTCTGTATGCGGAATACGAATCTCTGGTCAAAATCTAAAAATTCGTATAATTAGTCGCGTAATTAGCATTCAAATTTTCTCATAATTAGTCCAGGTGGTAAGTAAAAGGGTTAACATTATGAATCATAGTCTTTTGACCCAAAACTATGAAATATTAAATAAAATTACATCTATACACAGATTTTCAATAAAATTTGAGGAAGTTGAAAATATAGATTTTCTTGAAATCTTACGCACAGATCCTTTTCTTTATGCTGAATACCAATCTGTTATGAAAATCTGAAAATTCGTATAATTAGTCGAGTTATTAGCATTTAAATTTTATCATAATTAGCCCAGGTGCTAATTAAAAGGGCTAATATTATGAATCATAGTTTTTTGACTCAAAATTCTGAAATATTAAATAAAATTACACCTATACACAGAATTTCATTAAAATCTGAGGAAGTTGAAAATCTGAGCAAAAAAAAATGCAAGGATATAGCCTTGGATTTTTCTTGATTTTTTTGAAAATATATATTTTCTTGAAATCTTACGCATAGATCCTTTTCTGTATGCTGAATACCAATCTGTTGTCAAAATCTAAATATTCGTATAATTAGTCGAGTTATTAGCATTTAAATTTTATCATAATTAGCCCAGGTGCTAATTAAAAGGGCTAATATTATGAATCATAGTTTTTTGACTCAAAATTCTGAAATACCATAGAAAATTACATCTATACACAAATTTTCATTAAAATCTGAGGAGGTTCAAAATATGAGTAATATAGCCTTGGATTTTTCTAGATATTTTTGAAAAAATAGATTTAATTGACATTTTCAGCATAGATACTTTTCTGTATGCTAAATACGAATCTGTTGTCAAAATCTAAAAATTCGTATAATTAGTCGCGTAATTAGAATTTAAATCTTATCATAATTAGTCCAGGTGGTAATTAAAAGGGTTAATATTATGAATGATAGTCTTTCGACCCAAAACTCTGAAATATTGCATTTTTTTTGCTCAGATTGTCAACTTCCTCAGATTTTAATGAAAATCTGTGTATAGATGTAATTTTATTTAATGTTTCAGAGTTTTGGGTCAAAAGACTATGATTCATAATATTAACCCTTTTAATTAGCACCTGGGCTAATTATGATAAAATTTAAATGCTAATAACTCGACTAATTATACGAATTTTTAGATTTTGACAACAGATTGGTATTCAGCATACAGGAAAGGATCTGTGCGTAAGATTTCAAGAAAATCTATATTTTCAAAAAAATCAAGAAAAATCCATTTTTTTTGCTCAGATTTTCAACTTCCTCAGATTTTAATGAAAATCTGTGTATAGATGTAATTTTATTTAATATTTCAGAGTTTTGGGTCAAAAGACTATCATTCATAATATTAACCCTTTTAATTAATACCTGGACTAATTATGATAAAATTTAAATGCTAATAACTCGACTAATTATACGAATTTTTAGATTTTGACAACAGATTGGTATTCAGCATACAGAAAAGGATCTATGCGTAAGATTTTAAGAAAATCTAAATTTTCAAAGAAATCATATTTTGAACATCTTCAGATTTTAATGAAAATTTGTGTATAGATGTAATTTTCTATGGTATTTCAGAATTTTGAGTCAAAAAACTGTGATTCATAATATTAGCCCTTTTAATTAGCACCTGGGCTAATTATGATAAAATTTAAATGCTAATAACTCGACTAATTATACGAATTTTTAGATTTTGACAACAGATTGGTATTCAGCATACAGAAAAGGATCTATGCGTAAGATTTCAAGAAAATCTATATTTTCAAAAAAATCAAGAAAAATCCAAGGCTATAGCCTTGCATTTTTTTTGCTCAGATTTTCAACTTCCTCAGATTTTAATGAAAATCTGTGTATAGATGTAATTTTATTTAATATTTCAGAGTTTTGGGTCAAAAGACTATCATTCATAATATTAACCCTTTTAATTAGCACCTGGACTAATTATGATAAAATTTAAATGCTAATTACTCGACTAATCATACGAATTTTTAGATTTTGACAAGAGATTCATATTCCGCATACAGAAAAGTATCTATGCTGAAAATGTCAATAAAATCTATTTTTTCAAAAAAATCAAGAAAAATCCAAGGCTATAGCCTTGCATTTTTTTTGCTCAGATTTTGAACATCCTCAGATTTTAATGAAAATTTGTGTATAGATGTAATTTTGTATGGTATTTCAGAATTTTGAGTCAAAAAACTATGATTCATAATATTAGCCCTTTTAATTAGCACCTAGGCTAATTATAAAATTTAAATGCTAATAACTCGACTAATTATACGAATTTTTAGATTTTGACAACAGATTGGTATTCAGCATACAGAAAAGGATCTATGCGTAAGATTTCAAGAAAATCTATATTTTCAAAAAAATCAAGAAAAATCCAAGGCTATAGCCTTGCATTTTTTTTGCTCAGATTTTCAACTTCCTCAGATTTTAATGAAAATCTGTGTATAGATGTAATTTTATTTAATATTTCAGAGTTTTGGGTCAAAAGACTATGATTCATAATATTAACCCTTTTAATTAGCACCTGGACTAATTATGATAAAATTTAATGCTAATAACTCGACTAATTATACGAATTTTTAGATTTTGACAACAGATTCGTATTCAGCATACAGAAAAGTATCTATGCTGAAAATGTCAATAAAATCTATTTTTTCAAAAAAATCAAGAAAAATCCAAGGCTATAGCCTTGCATTTTTTTTGCTCAGATTTTGAACATCCTCAGATTTTAATGAAAATTTGTGTATAGATGTAATTTTGTATGGTATTTCAGAATTTTGAGTCAAAAGACTATGATTCATAATATTAACCCTTTTAATTAGCACCTGGACTAATTATGATAAAATTTAAATGCTAATTACTCGACTAATTATACGAATTTTTAGATTTTGACAACAGATTCGTATTTAGCATACAGAAAAGTATCTATGCTGAAAATGTCAATAAAATCTATTTTTTCAAAAATATCTAGAAAAATCCAAGGCTATAGCCTTGCATTTTTTTTTGCTCAGATTTTGAACATCCTCAGATTTTAATGAAAATTTGTGTATAGATGTAATTTTGTATGGTATTTCAGAATTTTGAGTCAAAAAACTATGATTCATAATATTAGCCCTTTTAATTAGCACCTGGGCTAATTATGATAAAATTTAAATGCTAATAACTCGACTAATTATACGAATTTTTAGATTTTGACAACAGATTGGTATTCAGCATACAGAAAAGGATCTATGCGTAAGATTTCAAGAAAATCTATATTTTCAAAAAAATCAAGAAAAATCCAAGGCTATAGCCTTGCATTTTTTTTGCTCAGATTTTCAACTTCCTCAGATTTTAATGAAAATCTGTGTATAGATGTAATTTTATTTAATATTTCAGAGTTTTTAGTCAAAAGACTATGATTCATAATATTAACCCTTTTAATTAGCACCTGGACTTATTATGATAAAATTTAAATGCTAATTACTCGACTAATCATACGAATTCTTAGATTTTGACAACAGATTCGTATTCCGCATGCAGAAAAGTATCTATGCTGAAAATGTCAATAAAATCTATATTTTCAAAAAAATCAAGAAAAATCCAAGGCATTTTTTTGCTCAGATTTTCAACATCCTCAGATTTTAATAAAAATTTCTGTATAAATGTAATTTTATATTATATTTCAGAATTTTGAGTCAAAAAACTATGATTCATAATATTAGCCCTTTTAATTAGCACCTGGGCTAACTATTATAAAATTTAAATGCTAATAACTCGGCTGATTATACGAATTTTTAGATTTTGACAACAGATTGGTATTCAGCATACAGAAAAGGATCTATGCGTAAGATTTCAAGAAAATCTATATTTTCAAAAAATCAAGAAAAATCCAAGGCTTCCATTTTTTTTGCCCAAATTTTCAACTTCCTCAGATTTTAATGAAAATCTGTGTATAGATGTAATTTTATTTAATATTTCAGAGTTTTGAGTCAAAAGACTATGATTCATAATATTAACCCCTTCAATTAGCACCTTGACTAATTATGATAAAATTTAAATGCTAATTACTCGACTAATCATACGAATTTTTAGATTTTTTCAACAGATTCTTCTTCCGCATACAGAAAAGTACCTATACTGAAAATGTCAATAAAATCTATTTTTTAAAAAAATCAAGAAAAATTACATTTTTTTGCTCAGATTTGGAACATCCTCAGATTTTAATGAAATTTTGTGTATAGATGTAATTTTCTATGGTATTTCAGAAATTTGAGTCAAAAAACTATGATTCATGGTATTAGCCCTTTTAATTAGCACCTGGACTAATTATGATAAAATTCAAATGCTAATTACTCGACTAATTATACGAATTTTTAGATTTTGACAACAGATTCGTATTCAGCATACAGAAAAGGATCTATGCTGAAAGATTTCAAGAAAATCTATATTTTCAAAAAAATCAAGAAAAATCCAAGGCTAGCCTTGCATTTTTTTTGCTCAGATTTTGAACATCCTCAGATTTTAATGAAAATTTATGTATAGATGTAATTTTGTATGGTATTTCAGAATTTTGAGTCAAAAAACTATGATTCATAATATTAGCCCTTTTAATTAGCACCTAGGCTAATTATAAAATTTAAATGCTAATAACTCGACTAATTATACGAATTTTTAGATTTTGACAACAGATTGGTATTCAGCATACAGAAAAGGATCTATGCGTAAGATTTCAAGAAAATCTATATTTTCAAAAAAATCAAGAAAAATCCAAGGCTATAGCCTTGCATTTTTTTTGCTCAGATTTTCAACTTCCTCAGATTTTAATGAAAATCTGTGTATAGATGTAATTTTATTTAATTTTTTAGAGTTTTGAGTCAAAAGACTATGATTCATAATATTAACCCTTTTAATTAGCACTTGGACTAATTATGATAAAATTTAAATGCTAATTACTCGACTAATCATACGAATTTTTAGATTTTGACAACAGATTCGTATTCCGCATGCAGAAAAGTATATATGCTGAAAATGTCAATAAAATGTATTTTTTCAAAAAAATCAAGAAAAATCCAAGGCTATAGCCTTGCATTTTTTTGTTCAGATTTTGAACATCCTCAGATTTTAAAGAAAATTTCTGTATAGATGTAATTTTCTATGGTATTTCAGAATTTTGAGTCAAAAAACTATGATTCATAATATTAGCCCTTTTAATTAGCACCTGGACTAATTATGATAAAATTTAAATGCAAATTACTCGACTAATTATACGAATTTTTAGATTTTGACAACAGATTGGTATTCAGCATACAGAAAAGGATCTATGCGTAAGATTTCAAGAAAATCTATATTTTCAAAAAATCAAGAAAAATTCAAGTATAGCCTGGCATTTTTTATGCTCAGATTTTCAACTTCCTCAGATTTTATTGAAAATCTGTGTATAGATGTAATTTTATTTAATATTTCAGAGTTTTGAGTCAAAAGACTATGATTCATAATATTAACCCTTTTAATTAGCACCTGGACTAATTGAGATAAAATTTAAGCGCTAATTACTCGACTAATTATACGAATTTTTAGATTCTGACAACAGATTCGTATTCAGCATACAGAAAGGTATCTATGCTGAAAATGTCTATAAAATCTATTTTTTCAAAAAATTATAGCCTTGGATTTTTCTTGATTTTTTTGAAAAAACAGATTTTATTGACATTTTCAGCATAGATACCTTTCTGTATGCTGAATACGAATCTGTTGTCAAAAATTTAAAAATTCGTATAATTAGTCGAGTAGTTAGCGCTTAAATTTTATAACAGTCTAGGTGCTAATTAAAAGGATTAATATTATGAATCATGGTCTTTTGACTCAAAACTCTAAAATATTAAATAAAATTACATCTATACACAGATTTTTTTTAAAATCTGAAGTTGAAAATCTGAGCATAAAAAATGCCAGGCTATAGCCTTGGATTTTTCTTGATTTTTTTGAAAATATAGATTTTCTTGAAATCTTACGCATAGGTCCTTTTCTGTATGCTGAATACCAATCTGTTGTCCAAATCTAAAAATTCGTATAATCAGTCGAGTAATTTGCATTTAAATTTTATCATAATTAGTCCAGGTGCTAATTAAAAGGGCTAATATTATGAATCATAGCTTTTTGACTCAAAATTCTGAAATACCATAGAAAATTACATCTATATACAAATTTTCATTAAAATCTTAGGATGTTCAAAATCTGAGCAAAAAAATGCCTTGAATTTTCCTTGATTTTTTTGAAAAAATAGATTTTATTGACATTTTCAGCATATATACTTTTCTGCATGCGGAATACGAATCTGTTGTCAAAATCTAAAAATTCGTATGATTAGTCGAGTAATTAGCATTTAAATTTTATCATAATTAGTCAGGTGCTAATTAAAAGGGTTAATATTATGAATCATAGTCTTTTGACTCAAAACTCTGAAATATTCAATAAAATTACATCTATACACAGATTTTCATTAAAATCTGAGGAAGTTCAAAATCTGAGCAAAAAAAATGGATTTTTCTTGATTTTTTTGAAAATATAGATTTTCTTGAAATCTTACGCATAGATCCTTTTCTGTATGCTGAATACCAATCTGTTGTCAAAATCTAAAAATTCGTATAATTAGTCGAGTTATTAGCATTTAAATTTTATCATAATTAGTCCAGGTGCTAATTAAAAGGGCTAATATTATGAATCATAGTTTTTTGACTCAAAACTCTGAAATACCATACAAAATTACATCTATACACAAATTTTCATTAAAATCTGAGGATGTTCAAAATCTGAGCAAAAAAAAATGCAAGGCTATAGCCTTGGATTTTTCTTGATTTTTTTGAAAAAATAGATTTTATTGACATTTTCAGCATAGATACTTTCCTGTATGCGGAATATGAATCTCTTGTCAAAATCTAAAAATTCCTATGATTAGTCGAGTAATTAGCATTTAAATTTTATCAAAATTAGTCCAGGTGCTAATTAAAAGTTAATATTATGAATCATAGTGTTTTGACCCAAAACTCTGAAATATCAAATAAAATTACATCTATACACAGATTTTCATTAAAATCTGAGGAAGTTGAAAATCTGAGCAAAAAAAATGCAAGGCCATAGCCTTGGATTTTTCTTGATTTTTTTGAAAATATAGATTTTCTTGAAATCTTACGCATACATCCTTTTCTGTATATTTTTGTTATAGCATAATTTTTCTTATGTAAATAGAATTTGTCAATTAAAAATCGAAATATCAAAATTACATTTACATTTATAAATAGACAGGAGTTTGGATTTTTCTGATTTTTTGAAAAAATAGATTTTATTGACATTTTCAGCATAGATACTTTTCTGTATGCGGAATATGAATCTCTTGTCAAAATCTAAAAATTCGTATAATTAGTCGAGTAATTAGCATTTAAATTTTATCATAATTAGTCCAGGTGCTAATTAAAAGGTTAATATTATGAATCATAGTCTTTTGACCCAAAACTCTGAAATATCAAATAAAATTACATCTATACACAGATTTTCATTAAAATCTGAGGAAGTTGAAAATCTGAGCAAAAAAAATGCAAGGCTATAGCCTTGGATTTTTCTTGATTTTTTGAAAATATAGATTTTCTTGAAATCTTACGCATAGATCCTTTTCTGTATGCTGAATACCAATCTGTTGTCAAAATCTAAAAATTCGTATAATTAGTCGAGTTATTAGCAATTAAATTTTATCATAATTAGTCCAGGTGCTAATTAAAAGGGTTAATATTATGAATCATAGTCTTTTGACCCAAAACTCTGAAATATTAATAAAATTACATCTATACACAGATTTTCATTTAAAATCTGAGGAAGTTCAAAATCTGAGCAAAAAAAAGCAAGGCTAGCCTTGGATTTTTCTGATTTTGAAAAATAGATTTTTTGATTTACGCTAGATCCTTTCTGTATGCAATACCAATCTGTGTCAAACAAAAATTCGTATAATTAGTCGAGTTATTAGATTATTATCATATTGCGGTGCTAATTAAAGGGTTAATAATATGAATCATAGTTTCATCAAATTCTGAATACCTAGAATCATCTATACACAAATTTTATAAACGATATTTCAAATTCTGAAGAAAAATGCAAGTAACTTGGTTTTTCTGATTTTTTTGAAAAAATTATGAATTTTCGCATAATCTTTTCTATGCTAATCAATCTGTTGTCAAAATCTAAAAATGTAAATTATCGAGTTATTAGCTTAATTTTTATTGCGGTTAATTAAAAGGTTAATATATGAATATAGTTTTTGACCAAAATCTGAAATAATAAATTCATCTATAAAATTTTCATTAAAATCTGAGAATTAAAATCTACAAAAATCAGGATTTTTCTTGATTTTTTGAAAATATAGATTTTTGAATCTTCGCAAGATCTTTCTGTATCTATACCAATTGTTGTCAAAATCAAATTCGTTAATTACGAGTTATTAGCATTAAATTTTATCATATTAGCCAGGTGTAATAAAAGGTAATATTATGAATATAGTTTTTGACCAAAATCTGAAATACATAAAATTAATCTATACACAATTTTCATTAAATCTGAGAGTTAAAATTGAGAAAAAAGCAGGCTAAGCCTTGGATTTTTTTGATTTTTGAAAAATATTTATTGAATTTAGCATAGATCTTTTCTGTATGCTAATGAATCTTTGCAAAATCTAAAAATTCGTATAATTAGTCGATATTAGCATTTAAATTTTATATTAGCCTGTTAATTAAAAGGTTAATATTATGAATATAGTTTTTGACCAAAATCTGAATATAAAAAAATTACATCATACAAATTTTCATTAAAATCTGAGGAAGTTAAATCTGAGCAAAAAAAAAGGATTTTCTTGATTTTTTTGAAAATATAGATTTTCTTGAAATCTTACGCATAGATCCTTTTCTGTATGCTGAATACCAATCTGTTGTTAAAATCGAAAAATTCGTATAATTAGTCGAGTTATTAGCATCTAAATTTTATCATAATTAGCCCAGGTGCTAATTAAAAGGGTTAATATTATGAATCATAGTTTTCTGACTCAAAATTCTGAAATACCATAGAAAATTACATCTATACACAAATTTTCATTAAAATCTGAGTATGTTCAAAATCTGAGAGAAAAAATGCAAGGCTAGAGCCTTGGATTTTTCTAGATATTTTTGAAAAAATAGATTTAATTGACATATTCAGCATAGATACTTTTCTGTATGCGTAATACGAATCTGTTGTCAAAATCTAAAAATTCGTATAATTAGTCGAGTTATTAGCATTTAAATTTTATCATAATTAGTCCAGGTATTAATTTAAAGGGTTAATATTATGAATGATAGTCTTTTGACCCAAAACTCTGAAATATTAAATAAAATTACATCTATACACAGATTTTCATTAAAATCTGAGGAAGTTGAAAATCTGAGCCTTGGATATTTCTTGATTTTTTTGAAAATATAGATTTTCTTGAAATCTTACGCATAGATCCTTTTCTGTATGCTGAATACCAATCTGTTGTCAAAATCTAAAAATTCGTATAAATAGTCGAGTTATTAGCATTTAAATTTTATCATAATTAGCCCAGGTGCTAATTAAAAGGGCTAATATTATGAATCATAGTTTTTTGACTCAAAATTCTGAAATACGATACAAAATTATATCTATACACAAATTTTCATTAAAATCTGAGGATGTTCAAAATCTGAGCAAAAAAAAAATGCAAGGCTATAGCCTTGGATTTTTCTTGATTTTTTTGAAAAAATATATCTTATATACATTTTCAGCATAGATACTTTTCTGTATGCGGAATATGAATCTCTTGTCAAAATCTAAAAATTCGTATGATTAGTCGAGTAATTAGCATTTAAATTTTATCATAATTAGTCCAGGTGCTAATTAAAAGTTAATATTATGAATCATAGTCTTTTGACCCAAAACTCTGAAATATCAAATAAAATTACATCTATACACAGATTTTCATTAAAATCTGAGGAAGTTGAAAATCTGAGCAAAAAAAATGACAATCTGTTGTCAAAATCTAAAAATTCGTATAATTAGTCGAGTTATTAGCATTTAAATTTTATCATAATTAGTCCAGGTGCTAATTAAAAGGGTTAATATTATGAATCATAGTCTTTTGACCCAAAACTCTAAAATATTAAATAAAATTACATCTATACACAGATTTTCATTAAAATCTGAGGTAGTTGAAAATCTGAGCAAAAAAAATGCAAGGCTATAGCCTTGGATTTTTCTTGATTTTTTGAAAATATAGATTTTCTTGAAATCTTACGCATAGATCCTTTTCTGTATGCTGAATACCAATCTGTTGTTAAAATCGAAAAATTCGTATAATTAGTCGAGTTATTAGCATCTAAATTTTATCATAATTAGCCCAGGTGCTAATTAAAAGGGTTAATATTATGAATCATAGTTTTCTGACTCAAAATTCTGAAATACCATAGAAAATTACATCTATACAGAAATTTTCATTAAAATCTGAGTATGTTCAAAATCTGAGAGAAAAAATGCAAGGCTAGAGCCTTGGATTTTTCTAGATATTTTTGAAAAAATAGATTTAATTGACATATTCAGCATAGATACTTTTCTGTATGCGTAATACGAATCTGTTGTCAAAATCGAAAAATTCGTATAATTAGTCGAGTTATTAGCATTTAAATTTTATCATAATTAGTCCAGGTATTAATTTAAAGGGTTAATATTATGAATGATAGTCTTTTGACCCAAAACTCTGAAATATTAAATAAAATTACATCTATACACAGATTTTCATTAAAATCTGAGGAAGTTGAAAATCTGAGCCTTGGATATTTCTTGATTTTTTTGAAAATATAGATTTTCTTGAAATCTTACGCATAGATCCTTTTCTGTATGCTGAATACCAATCTGTTGTCAAAATCTAAAAATTCGTATAATTAGTCGAGTTATTAGCATTTAAATTTTATTATAATTAGCCTAGGTGCTAATTAAAAGGGCTAATATTATGAATCATAGTTTTTGACTCAAAATTCTGAAATACCATAGAAAATTACATCTATACACAAATTTTCATTATGCTAAATACGAATCTGTTGTCAAAATCTGAAAATTCGTATAATTAGTCGAGTAATTCGCATTTGAATTTTATCATAATTAGTCCAGGTGCTAATTAAAAGGGTTAATATTATGAATCATAGTCTTTTGACTCGAAATTTTGAAATATATAAAGTTACATCTATACACATATTTTCATTAAAATCTGAGGAAGTTGAAAATCTGAGCAAAAAAAATGCCAGGCTATAGCCTTGGATTTTTCTTGATTTTTTTGAAAAAATAGATTTTCTTGACATATTCAGCATAGATACATTTCTGTATGCTGAATACGAATCTGTTGTCAAAATCTAAAAATTCATATAATTAGTCGAGTAATTAGCATTTAAATTTTATAATTAGTCCTGGTGCTAATTAAAAGGGTTAATATTATGAATGATAATCTTTTGACCCAAAACTCTGAAATATTAAATAAAATTACATCTATACACAGATTTTCATTAAAATCTGAGGAAGTTCAAAATCTGAGCATAAAAAATGCCAGGCTATATAGCCTAGGATTTTTCGTGATTTTTTTGAAAATATAGATTTTCTTGAAATCTTACGCACATATCCTTTTCTGTATGCTGAATACCAATCTGTTGTCAAAATCTAAAAATTCGTATAATTAGTCGAGTAATTAGCATTTAAATTTCATAATTAGCCCAGGTGCCAATTAAAAGGGCTAATATTATGAATCATAGCCTTTTGACTCAAAATTCTTAAATACCATAGAAAATTACATCTATACACAAATTTTCATTAAAATCTGACGATGTTCAAAATCTGAGCAAAAAAAAAAAAAAATGCCAGGCTATAGCCTTTGATTTTTCTTTTTTTGAAAAAATAGATTTCATTGACATTTTCAGCATAGATACTTTTCTCTATGCTGAATACGAATCTGTTGTCAAAATCTGAAAATTCGTATTAGTCGAGTAATTAGCATTTAAATTTTATCATAATTAGTCCAGGTGCTAATTAAAAGGGTTAATATTATGAATCATAGTCTTTTGACTCAAAACTCTGAAATATTAAATAAAATTACATCTCTACACAGATTTTCATTAAAATCTGAGGAAGTTGAAAATCTCAGCAAAAAAAAAATGCCTTGGATTTTTCTTGATTTTTTTGAAAATATAGATTTTTTTGAAATATTACGAACAGATCCTTTTCTGTATGCTGAATACCAATCTGTTGTCAAAATCGAAAAATTCGTATAATTAGTCGAGTTATTAGCATTTAAATTTGATGATAATTAGCCCAGGTGCTAATTAAAAGGGTTAATATTATGAATCATAGTCTTTTGACTCAAAATTCTGAAATACCATAGAAAATTACATCTATACACAGATTTTCATTAAAATCTGAGGATGTTCAAAATCTGAGCAAAAAAAATACAAGGCTATAGCCTTGGATTTTTCTTGATTTTTTGGGAAAATAGATTTTCGTGAAATTTTGAGGATAGATCCTTTTGTGTATTCTGAATACGAATCTATGGTCAAAATGTAAAAATTCGTATAATTAGTCGAGTAATAAGCATTTGAATATTGTAATATTTAGTTCAGGTCCTAGTTACAAGGGTTAATATTATGAATCACAGTTTTTGACACCAAATACTTAAATATCATATAAAATAACATCTATACACAGATTTTCATTAAAATCTGAGGAAGTTGAAAATCTGAGGGAAAAAAAATGCAAGGATTTTTCTTGATTTTTCTAAAATAAATTTTCTTGAAAGTTTCAGCATAGATCCTTTCTGTATGCTAAATACCAATCACTTGTCAAAATATAAAAATTCGTATAATTAGTGGAGCAATGAGCATTTCAATTTTAACATACTTAGTCCAGGGGGTAATTTAAAGGGTTAATATTATGAATCATAGTCTTTTGACTCCAAATTCTGAAATATTATATAAAATTACATCTATACACAGATTTTCTTCAAAATCTGAGGAAGTTGAAAATCTGAGCAAAAAAAAATGCCAGGCTATAGCCTTGGATTTTTCATGATTTTTTTGAAAATATAGATTTTCTTGAAATTTTCAGCATAGATCCTTTTCTGTATGCTAAATACCAATCTCTTGTCAAAATCTAAAAATTCGTATAATTAGTCGTGTAATTAGCATTTAAATTTTATCATAATTAGTACAGGGGTAATTAAAAGGGTTAATATTATGAATCATAGTCTTTTGTCTCCAAATTCCGAAATACCATATAAAATTACATCTATACACAGATTTTCATTAAAATCTGAGGAAGTTGAAAATCTGAGCAAAAAAAATGCTAGGATTTTTCTTGATTTTTTTCAAGAAATACATTTTCTTGAAATTTTCAGCATAGATACTTTTGTGTATGCTGAATACCAATCTGTGGTCAAAATCTAAAAATTCGTATAATTAGTCGAATAATTAGCATTTGAATTTTATCATAATTAGTCCAGGTGCTAATTAGAAGGGTTAATATTATGAATCATAGTCTTTTGACTCCAAATTCTGAAATATTATATAAAATTACATCTATACACAGATTTTCTTTAAAATCTGAGGAAGTTGAAAATCTGAGCAAAAAAAAAAAAAAAAAAAATGCAAGGCTATAGCCTTGGATTTCTCTTGATTTTTTGAGAAAATATTTTCTTGAAATTTTCAGCATAGATACTTTTGTGTATGCTGAATACGAATCTGTGGTCAAAATCTAAAAGTTCGTATAATTAGTCGAGTAATTAGCATTCGAATTTTGTAATAATTAGTCCAGGTGCTAGTTACAAGGGTTAATATTATGAACCACAGTCTTTTGACACCAAATAAGTAAATACCATATAAAATAAGATCTATACACAGATTTTCTTTAAAATCTGAGGAAGTTGAAAATCTGAGCAAAAAATAAAAAAAAATGCAAGGCTATATATATATATAGCCTTGGATTTTTCTTGATTTTGTTTGAAAAATAGATCTTCTTGAAATTTTCAGCATAGATTCTTTTGTGTATGCTGAATACCAATCTGTGGTCAAAATTTAAGAATTCGTATAGTTAGTCGAGTAATTAGCATTTCAAGTTTATCATAATTAGTCCAGGTGCTAGTTAAAAGGAATAATATTATGAATCACAGTCTTTTGACACCAAATATTTAAATACCATATAAAATAACAGCTATACACAGATTTTCATTAAAATCTAAGGAAGTTGAAAATCTGAGGAAAAATCCTGGGATTTTTCTTGATTTAAAAAAAAAAAATACATTTTCTTGAAATTTTCAGCATAGATATTTTTGTGTATGCTGAATACGAATCTGTGGTCAAAATGTAAACATTCGTACAATTATTCGAGTAATTAGCAGTTAAATTTTATCATAATTAGTCCAGGTGCTAATCAAAAGGGTTAATATTATGAATCACAGTCTTTTGACTGCAAATACTTCAATACCATATAAAATAACATCTATACACAGATTTTCATTAAAATCTGAGGAAGTTGAAAATCTGAGGAAAAAAAATCCAAGGCTATATCCTGGGATTTTTCTTGATTCAAAAATAGATATTCTTGAAATTTTCAGCATATATACTTTAGTGTATGCTGAATACGAATCTGTAGTCAAAATCTAAAAATCCGTATAATTAGCAGTTAAATCATATCATGATTAGTCCAGGTGCTAATTCAAAGGGTTAATATTATAAATCACATTCTTCTGACTCCAAATACTTAAATACCATATAAAATAACATCTATACACAGATTTTCATTAAAATCTGAGGAAATTGAAAGTCTGAGCAAAAAAAAAAAAAAAAAATGCAAGGCCTTGGATTTTTCTTGATTTTTTGAAAAAATAGATTTTCTTGAAATTTTCAGCATAGATACTTTTGTGTATGTTGAATACGAATCTGTGGTCAAAATGTAAAAATTCGTATAATTAGTAGAGTAATTACCACTTAAATTTTATCATAATTAGTCCAGGTGCTAATTCAAAGGGTTAATATTATGAATCACATTCTTCTGACTCCAAATACTTAAATACCATATAAAATAACATCTATACACAGATTTTCATTAAAATCTAAGGAAGTTGAAAGTCTGAGCAAAAAAAAAAAAAAAATGCAAGGCCTCTGATTTTTCTTAATTTTTTTTAAAAAAATAGATTTTCTTGAAATTTTCAGCATAGATACTTTTGTGTATGCTGAATACGAATCTGTGGTCAAAATCTAAAAATTCGTATAATTAGTAGAGTAATTAGCATTTAAATTTTATCATAATTAGTCCAGGTGCTAATTAAAAGGGTTGATATTATGAATCACAGTCTTTTGACTTTATTACATCACTCGGTTGACATTTAACACTTCATCTTCAAAACGGAAGCAATAAAATACATGTGCAACATCAACATAACATGAACCTCACTCGTCAGAATTTGACCGAAAACGTGATGATAATGAGACATTACCATGTACCAACAAGACCAGTGATAACAGAAGCCATGTACTTAAGAGAATACAATCCCTTCGTAAATCATCAAAGTACAGGTCGAGCTGGGACTCTACATTTCTTCTCTACCGCACCTCAGGTCATCTCGCTCTCTACTTCCAACTAACTATCTTAGGTGCACAAACCTCAAGCTAACCCCCCCATCACCAACCGCTGACCCAACGAGTTTCACCCCTCCCGACCACACGATCACGCATGAACTCCGAGGGAACACGGTCCAACTATCAACACATCATCTGCGTCACCGCTCATTCCTGTTTTGTTCCCTATACTGTGTTGTATCGTTTATAACCATTTTCACTAAAGATGGACAGTGTTCGTGTAACTAAAACATCTCGTGAATTTCAAGAATATAGTGAAAATGAAAACTGGACATAAAATTCACAGTTTATCTGATGAAGCAAAGCGTGTGGCGAGGAAAGTAGAAAAAAGAAACAACAATAGAAAGCTAGTGAGTGTTAAACATATAATGGTCTTTAACAGTGCATTAACGAAAATATTCTGCCTGCTCACACAAATATATATATATATATATATATATATATATATATATATATATATATATATATATATATATATATATATATATATATATATATATATATAAAGACCATTACATACTGCATATGAAGACGCACTTTTATAGAGCACCTAATGCCCTCCAACAGCCAGAACTCGAAACCGGGACGCGGGTTCGAGTCCTTACTGTTGGAGGGCATTATGTGATATATATATATATATATATATATATATATATATATATATATATATATATATATATATATATATATATATATATATCCCTGGGGATAGGGGAGAAAGAATACTTCCCACGTATTCCCTGCGTGTCGTAGAAGGCGACTAAAAGGGGACGGAGCGGGGGGCTGGAAATCCTCCCCTCTCGTTTTTTTTTTCTTTTAATTTTCCAAAAGAAGGAACAGAGAATTGGGCCAGGTGAGGGTATTCCCTCAAAGGCCCAGTCCTCTGTTCTTAACGCTACCTCGCTAATGCGGGAAATGGCGAATAGTTTGAAAGAAAGAATATATATATATATATATATATATATATATATATATATATATATATATATATATATATATATATATATATATATATATATATATATATCCCAGGACCTTCCTAAAGGCCCATGTAGTCTAAAGCTGAGCAACTTCCACAACCAGGAAAACGTAGTCTCCTTTGGAGTGACAAGTTCTTTGATGAGACTCTGCTGCTAATGATACAGCCTCGCCGAAGGTGTCTTTTGACTCGTGGCAAAACCTCGAGCAGGCGGAGTCCGTTATCTCGTAATCATATATATATATATATATATATATATATATATATATATATATATATATATATATATATATATATATATATGCGTTCGCCGTATTCTGCAGAAGCGAGGCAGCGGCAGAAAGAGACAGACGAGCCTTAGAGGAAAAAATCCTTGCTTGGTCCCTTCATTTACCCTTCCTCTACCCGTTCCTTTGCCTCTTCCTGTGCCTCTTCCTCTACCCCTTCCTCTGCCCCTTCCTCCACCTGTACCGTGCCTCTTAGTTGCCTTGGCTAGTACTAGTTTTCCCCATCCCTACTTCTTTTAGAAAGACGGTGTGGAGGTAGTATGTACCTGATCCATACCATTAAGCTGGGAATTTAAATAATGATAAACGATAGATAGATGAGTAATTTGAGGAGATAGATAGATAAATAAATAGGTAGGCAAGTAGCACCATTTTTCAAATCGTCAAAGGACTGTTATCCTCATCTTCAATGGAGGAGGAAAATCTTCAGTCACTTGAAAGTGTTCTAACCTTAAAGTGTTCGTAGTCAGTCACGTGTGTGTGTGTGTTACCGCGACTGGCGTGCAAAACTTGGACGTGTCTGACTTACGTTGTGTGTAATGTATTTGTGACGGAGAATGTTATCGTGAGGAGTATATAGATGTGTCGCGGTCGCATCTAATTTCCTCGAGAGAAAATATGAAGGCAAGACGCCATGTTCTTTCGAAATGCTGAAGCGCGGTGATGTTCGTCCTCGGGGCTTTTCAGCCTGCATTGGACAGATCCATTTGTCCTGAATGCACTTTGATATCCTGGATAAACTGGTTCCTTGTCAGATCTGGGTCGAACGGGCGAGTTTAGAGTGAATTCTTTTCATCTGCTCTGGCTGGAGGCATTTTCTGTGCAACGTGTAATCCCTTGCCGGATCTAGAGCAACTTGACCTCACTGTATAAGGATCTTATATACATCAAGTCAAAGATAGAATATCAATCATAAAATAATCTTCTCTGTCGATAGTTGGATGTGTTCGTCCACGTGTCGTCGCCAGGAGGGGTCCAGGTCAATGCTGGCTGTGTGTGTGTGTGTGTGTGTGTGTGTGTGTGAGACAGCACCAGGATGGTCAGATAATGTTACTCTCTCTTTTTCCCCAAGAGATGTACACACGCCCTGGACGTGAGAACCCTGCCATTTACGTTGAAAACTGGGCCTACCATCTACAAGTACCTGGCCACGGTTTACATTAACATAAACACTGAACATAACGTCACCACCGAGTCATCAAAATACACGTCTTACAATGTAGTGTTTGCCATCACTTGACAACCGATGGGTGGCAGTAACCATCAGTCATTACTCTATAACTCTGGGTTTCCCTCCATCAAAAGAGTACACGTCCCAGTCTATGATAAATCAAGGTTTACGCAATGTGTATCCGACGCCTCTTCGCAGAGTAGACTTCAGACTCAAGGATGGAGTCCCAGACGTGACCTGAGTGTACAGCTCCCCAGCAGATGCTCTTCATTAAGAAAGACCTGCAGGCATCTCGCCTGGCGCAAGGACCTCGTCATCCACTTCTGTTTATTAACGTGTTACTCAGTGTTAAGGAGACAGCAACGTAGCAGGAAATGAATAATAGATCTTCAAGTTTCTTGTAATTATTGTATACAAATGTTATCAGTTCTTGGCGAAGGGAAAATGTAAGGTTAAGATCACCAGTACTGAGGATTATACAGACCCATTTTCAATCATTTTAGTAAAGGACAGCGTTGCTGTTTGTATGACACGACTTCATTTCAGACTGATAACATCATCTTCCACACATCTATAACATACCTGAGCAGTAAGTTCCTGCAGCCCGAGGTGAGAAGAATAATGTTACATCTAGTGGTGTGTGTGTGTGTGTGTGTGTGTGTGTGTGTGGGAGTAACGTGTGAACGTCAAGGGAAAATCCCTACCAAGAACCGGCAGTGGACATGGTACAAAGACAACTCATGCTCGGGGCTGAGCCTAGCTGGAGTGGTGGAGACGCTTCAACAAGTAGAAGACAACCATTGGTGGATGTCTGACAACCTGAGCCTAGCTGTAGTGATGGTGACGCTTTAACAAGTTGTGGTCGTACCATCAGAGGCAGGTAGACGAGGTAAGGCAGTTCCTAGCCTACAGCTCAAAGCTTCAGTCAGCAGCTTTGGCCGAAGAGAGTGAGCAGTTGCAAGGCCAGGGAAGACAAGCAGAAGTTCTAGTTAGTTTGATGCAGGAGTTACCAGTGCTACTTAGGCAGCAGTCAGAGCGGCTGGATCACCAGAAGGACCAGGTAGAGAGACACGACCAACAGGAGGAACGGGCAGAGCTGAACACAGCGGATCGACCCACACAGGAGCAGCGGCACCAACATGAGGAACGATTAATTGGAACAAAGTTCAACCAGCATGAGAAACAGGTACAGCAGAACAGGCCAGACCAGCGGAACAGGTAGAGAACAGCAAGAGGTACAAGCGGGTTGATCTGGGCAGCGGCTGGATTGCATGGGAGGTGGGAGATGGCAGACGCAACAGGTTTAGCAACATTTGCCGGGCCAACAGCTGAACGAACCAACCGAGATCGGAGTCAGGATGGAAAATGTGGAGGATAAGTGAGGATGGTGTAGACCAGCCAGGGGTCAGGCATTACCAGGATGACGTACGTGGAGCACCCAGCAACCGGTCTTGTGGCAGGAAACCCGAATCCTGGGCTACCTGCATTATCGCAAGGAACCCAATGCAAGACACAGGAAGGACACCTTGTGCCACGAGCTACGGGAGTTCGACGGAACAATTTGCGTAGGTTGGATTTGGCCGGGCTCAATCTACTGAAGAAGGCTAATAACTGAACACCGAAGGTGTGCACAACGAAGTTGGCTACGAGTTTAGAAGGGATCAGCACAGGAGATCCCAGGGCACCTGTCCGAGGAGGAGCGGCACTGCTGCAGGACCTTAGAATTTGGCACTGCAGAGATATTACAGCATCTCCCACCAGAACGAGGTCTTCTGAACCAGGTTCAGGTCAGAATGAGAGGGGAGGCTCTGCATGATCATGCATGGGATCCCACACAGTGCATAACTGTTCTCACAGCCATGGATGTTGGTTATGCCTTTATATACCCACTTCATCGATGCCGTGGACAGCGAAGCTCTCAAGGTCCAGGTCAAAAAGGCCAGACTAACCAACCAAAAGAACGCCTTATCCAGAGTGCTGGATACGTAGTCGGTGGAGCAGTCCAAACAGGACGAGATGACCACAGCAGATAAAACAGATTTCAGGGCAAGGAGGGCGAGCGTCCAGAACGTGGAGGAGATGACTGCTGACAGGGCGGAGGAGCCCCGTGTAAGAAGAAGCAATTATCCTTCAGGTCTGAGGGTGAGAAAAAGTCCTCCGGGTTCTGAGGAATGTGCTGGAGCTGCGGTAAGGAGGGCCACTCGAGGCGCGACTGTAAGAATGTGAAACTTTAATTGCTTATCCTACAGAGTATAGTGCAACCTGGCAGGGGTAAGCTGCAGGACGTGGGACTGTGTTGCAGTTGTGACCAGATGAGATACCAGTAGAGTGAGTGGAACAAGGCAGCTAAAGAACTCTTGCTGGGCTCATGAAACTTGCTGACTGAACAAAGCGGTGACGAGCCATACACAGGAGAGCCCCAGTCATCTGCAATGAGGCAACGGTCAGTGGCAGCCACGCGCGCTGCTCAGCCTTACAGGAGGAAAATCTTCGCTGTCTTGAAGCCAACTCTCAGGGTAGCATTGTCAAAGCAGACATTAGATAGCTTTAAGAAGAGCACCAGGATATGCGGCGTGTCATTAAGAACTGCTAAGCCCAGTGGAATGTTCTACAGGTTGAGGTCGACCTCCTGCAGCGCCAGTGAGACAGATAATGGTGTCATGATGTTTGGTATGGGCTTCCACCCTGATGGAGATGTATAAGAGCTATTCCAATGGTCACCCTAGGGTGAAGAGGGCGTTTAGTTAAGTCTGTCAGCGCTTCAACTGAAGTATCACGTAACACGATATCGAAGGTTAGTGCTGGTTGTGACGTCAAAAAAAAAAGGAAAAAGAAAATGCAGAAGCAGCTGGGTCTGGCTCCCCTACAGTTCATCCAGTTTGGAGTGGCAAGGAGGGAGTCACCATGGACGTAGTGCGACCACTACTAGTCTTCAAGGCTACGCACAGTACATCTGTGTAGCCTGGGCTACTCTACTAAATGGCCAGAAGCCTATGTCATCTCGGACTAGGAGGCCGGGCAACTGGTGGATCGGTTCTTCACTCATTTTGGTATGTTGAACGAGATACACTCGGACCAGGGCAGGTACCTCCAGTCTAAGTGTTGCCAACTACTGAGCATCAACAGACCAGGACGACGACGAGGCTTCAGTCTGATAGCATAATGGAGAGACTCAGTCCAATCTAAGGACGAGAAGTGGACAAGGGCTGTACCGAGGTAGGTCTGAGTGGGACCTGAAGCTACCAGCTTTACTGATGGAATATTGGTCTGTGGAGCGCGAGTCGACGACCTGAACACCAGCCGAGCTGATGACTGGGCAAGAGCTGCGACTCCAATGACTGAACGACCGCTTGACGAGGGAGTGCTGGAATATGCATCAGCGTCTGCAAGGGAAACTGCAAGAGCGGCTGGCGGAGATAATCCGTCATTCTCGCAAGAATGTGAAAGTTTCTGGAAAGGTTATGAAGAGGCGGTGCGACTTTAAGTCTTCTTGAAGTATCTTTCAGTTTCAGGATAATGTGAGGGTGTGCAACCCTCACAGGAGGGAAAAGTCGATATCATCGGTTGGGAGGAGCCGTGCCACATCCTGGAGCTTCTGTTTGATGGTATGCACTGCATGTGTAGGACGAGAAGGGTCGAGGCTACAGTGCTGAGTGGTCTACGCTGCACTATGGATCAGGCCCATTACTCGTGGATGGAGGGTCGGCTTCAGATTAATCGTGACGGGATCTTAGTTATCCCCAAGTGAAGTGGTGTCAGTTCCTGGAGCGGAGACTGAAGCGCAGGAGGAATCCTGTAGCTTCAGGGTGACAACCAGAAACAAGAAATCGCCGGATTCTGAAGGAATTTGACATGCAGTAAGAATAGACTGTGACGAACTCCTTATTTTCTTGTTGAGGAAAAGTGATTCGTTTCCTGATTGTTGTACAGAAAGTCAGTCTGACACACTTGTTGGATGAAGGAGGCGTTGAGCAACACGCCAATGGGAATACGCCCGCTCACAAGGTAGGAGCACCAGTGATGAGACTAGACATCTTCCTCATTGTTTGAGTCGTACACCGCAGATTAAATAGGATCACCCTTTGTCGCTAGATTATCTAAGGAAGTACTAGAAGTAGAACTAGCCTTGCTGCTAGGTTCGCAGTGCTCAAATCTTCGAGTTTCATTTTCCCTGTGGCTACCAGAATACCCATATAATATATCTATCTATCTATCTATCTATCTATCTATCTATCTATATATATGTATATATATATATATATATATATATATATATATATATATATATATATATATATATATATATAATGATAATGATCTTCATAATATAAGGCTGTATACCACATCGCTGCAGTTCGGTCTTTCACACCCTCTTATATGTTCAGGCCCAGACCCTTCAGAGTATCTTTCACTCCGTTTTTCCACCTCCTCTCGGTTTAACATTCTCCATCTTCCTTCCACTTCTCATGTGTATGCCCTTTTTGTCATCCTCTTCTTTCTCAGTCCTTCAATGCGTCCGAACCTATTCAGCACACTCTCTTCAGCTCTCATACATACTCCTCTTACTTCCACGCCTCTCTCTTACCCTGTCATTTCTTTATCGATCATGGCTCCTCACACAACACGTATTCATCACCAACACATCCACCCTCTTCTTTACATTTTTGTCTGAGGCTAACACCTCGCATTCACACAACACCGACGGCACTACTATGCCATCTAACACACCCATCTCTGTCTTTAATGACAACGACCTCTCTTTCCACACATTCCTTAATGCACCCAGGATCTCTGTCAAATATGTCGTACACTTTCCCTACATTTATAAAAGCCACATACTTGTCTTTCTGTTCCTCTAAGTGTTTCTCACACATGTTCTGCGAAGCAAACACTTGGTCTACCTACACATCCTCTACCTATCCTAGAGCCACACTGTTTCTCCCATATCTGAAACTTCGTGCACGCCACCACGATCACCTGTGTTTCCTTCAGGACCTCACTAAAGCCTCCTGAAACCTAAGGTTGCGCTATTTCCAGCAGCAGGGAAACGAAGAAGACTCTTTTAAATGAGATGCTCTTTGACGGGACTGTACTCCCACGGTAGACATCGCCAAAAGTGACTTTTCACATGCTCATCGTCAGGCCGAGAGATGAACGATTAAAAGAAAAACATTTCAAGATAATCAATAACTGTGGTATGATAATAATACAACGATCAGCTGATTACTGAAGAACATAGTTTAAGCATGAGAAGAACAGTTAAAACGCTCCTTTAAGCATAATATCGATCATTACTTACAAAATACATATCAAATAACACAAGGACCAAACCGTTAAAACACCAGAAAAACAAAGAAAGAAAATAAAATGGATAGAATTTCTTACTAACTGAAAAGACAATGGCTCACATACTGGTGTCGCGAGTACCAAGTTTACGTCACTCGTGGCACATGTATACACACACCCTGCACTTCTCAGCTCCACGCCTGCGGTGTAACTGGCTTAGTACAATTTTGAGACTCGCTCCCCACATATCGAGTGGTCCTGCACATTGGTCATGTTCCGAATGACTGAGTGAAGCCGCTGACTGAGAGGCTGGTTCATGCAATATGAACGACCCTTGTGTTCAAAGGTACGAGCCTGGTGTTGACTGGGCGTCTTGCCAATATACCCAGACTTATACATATCATACGTCAATATCGGTACACAGTTCACTGCAGCCAGTCAGGGATCTTTTCTCGTGTGTGTGTGTGTGAACGATTTCTGCAATACATCATCGGTCTTTCATACACTATTTTATGAGATTTGTGCACAGAATTTTATTAAGTTTGACAACTTATTTCCTGAAGCAAATCTTTTCCTGCCTGTGTAAGGCATGGAGACATATATATATATATATATATATCAGTTCTCACTGACGGCTGGTGGGTAATGTGCTTCAGTGTGAGAGCTTGGATCGCTGGTTTCTTATGTACGTATTTACGCAGCCTTGAGTAAAACCACTTGGACATTACAGCTCATGTTACCAATTCAATTTCAGGGTAAATACTATGGTAATGTGAAGTTATTATGTTAAGCTTGGGTAACTAATGTTCATTAAGTTAGGTTTACACTGAGTAGGAGGAGCTTAGGACAATCTCGTAGTCAAACCTGTAAATGTGGGTTTTCTATACGCTCAGGAGATGCAGCCATTATCAGAGTTTTGAACAAGAATATCCAGAACAAAGACAGCTTATGATCTTGCTCAGGTGCGTAAATGAATTCATAACAAGGATGTTGATCATTTGCATAATTGAGAACTGGTGGACATAATCAGGCGAGGCAAAGATAATTGCCTGTTGAAGGTAATTATCCAGCCACTTTAAGAAATGCTAAAGTTGCATTTGCCAGAGTTTGGTAACCACAGCACCACCATCAACTTATGTGTAAAAAGAGCCACTGAGGAGAGATAAGCCATCATTAATCACGAGAGACAGTAATTCGTGAACCTGCAAACTAGTTATCAGGTCGTTCATAACAACATAATTTTGTGATATATCTTTTTGAACAACGAGAATAGTTTTCCAAAGGGGGTTGCAAATGACAAGAGATTTAATGTTAAAACATATCATGATAAAATCAAAAGAAAAAAAACTTAGAATGATATAATTTCTTAACATAATTTCTTAGCGCAAGCACTGGTGGCAGTGAATGATAGAAGTGGAACAAGTGACTTGGTCATTTTATATCTAAACGTGCGAGTGGCAGAAGGAATGTGTTAAGTGGGACAACCACCTTTATGGATCTTGGGTTACCCGTTCATAACGCCAGACTTCGAACCGGATCCCGAATGACTTGAAATACAGTGTATCGCTCATGGCAATAGATGGTTTGTATTCTTTTTAAGACTTTTCATATCTTTCTTATCAAATTTTGTAATACTGGAGGAAGGATCACCAGTGGATGTCTCAAACCTGCTATAATCATCTAGAACTGATTCTCTCTTATTAATGTAAATGTTCCTGTTCAATAGTACCAGGCAATTATCTTTCTCAGGGATTAACGGAGTCACTGCAAGAATTTCATCTTTGAGATTTTGGAAAACCTAAGAGAAATACATGAATAAAAAATTTTTTTTTTTTAGAAACATTTAAAACATTTCGAACCTTTTAACTGGGATCGTGACAGTCACTACTACAACCAAAACGTTTTAAAAAGCTTTCCAAATGGCATGCAATGAGAAGTGAAATCCGGCTTCTGCGAATTAAACTCATTTAGATCATCTCTTTTATTCAGCAGAAGAGATGCACTGTGATGAAACGTTGAAAATTATGTTCTCTGATGACAAACTATTCCTGACACGCAAGATGAAGTAAACATGAAATTGTGAGCAAACTTAACTGTAGAGGCAGCACTCTTATGAAGAAAATGAATATAGATGAATGAATGAAATCAGATTATGAGATATGGTTCTTCAGTGAAAACAGCGAACATCTGAATGTATGACTGGGCTGCCTAAGGCCCGTCGTTGGCTCTGGGTCTCTTCGTGAAGTAATTGCTACTGACAGTTCTGGTATAATGCGGGACTACTGGTATCAGCGATGCAACGTGTATTGCAGGAACTTGGGCATGACATTACACTGGTGAGAAATCCGTAGAAATTCATCGTCAAATCCAACTTCACAGTGGACGTCTGTGTGCCAATGAGTTGGGTCAGATCTCAGTAGCGTCGTCTGCTATCAACAACAGACTGGTGGCTTGGCTAGCGGGGTTTGGCAATGTACACCACCAGCAACGTGAGGTCTAGGGAGAACATCTTGGCAATATTTTGAGAATCGTTGTTCTCATCATCAGGCCAAAGGTTGAACAAAGACAAATACTTACAATATGAACAGTAACACTGTATATATATATATCATTCTATTTATATATTATACTTTGTCGCTGTCTCCCGCGTTAGCGAGGTAGCGCAACGAAACAGACGAAAGAATGGCCCAAACCACCCACATACACATGTATATACATACACGTCCACACACGCACATATACATACCTATACATCTCAACGTATACATATATATACACACACAGACATAAACATATATACACAAGTACATGATTCATACTGTCTGCCCTTATTCATTCCCGTCGCCATCCCGCCACACATGAAATGACAGCCCCCTCCCCCCGCATGTGCGCGAAGTAGTGCTAGGAAAAGACAACAAAGGCCGCATTCGTTCACACTCAGTCTCTAGCTGTCATGCATAATGCACCGAAACCACAGCTCCCTTTAAACATCCAGGCCCCACAGAACTTTCCATGGTTTACCCCAGACGTTTCACATGCCCTGGTTCAATCCACTGACAGCACGTCGACCCCAGTATACCACATCGTATACCACATATATCAGCGAGGAAGCGCAAGAAAACATACGAAAAATGGCCCAACTCCTCATATAAACATATTCATATACATAAACGTCCATACACGCGCATATACATACATATATATTTCAATGTATACATACATATATGTACATAAGCAGACATATATATACACATGTACATATTCATACTTGCTGCCTTCATCCATTCCGTCGCCACCCCGGCACACAGGAAACATCATACCCCCCGTGGTCATTATGTCAACAAATACGTATCTATCGACTCAGGCTATGCATTAGTTTGTGTGGTGTTGCCCAGCCTCAGTCTCACACCTGGTCTGTCTACACCAGTGAATCATTCATCTGGCCCGCATCAGTCGGCCACACACCTGGCCCCACACATCTGGGTCACGCAGGAAACTCACACACGTATGGCTGACACATCAAGCCCACAACGAATATCCCCGTAGACTTGGCGAACACACCTGGCCAAGTGTGTCGAACATGCCTCACCTCTACCATATATCATCGGTCGCCTCCAGTACGTCACCTTCGACAATTCTGTGTCTCCATCTTCCACTCTCATCATACATTACGAGCCTCACCCCTGGCGCGCCCAGCTCGTCCCATCAGAGCATATTAGAGCTCCCGTCCTCTCATCACACGTTCATATATCCAGGTTCTGCCTCCTCTGGTATTGCTGTACCGGGCGATGAGAGGAAGAGTCTAATGAAGATCCCGACCTCCCCACGCTCTTCTTCACGACCAGACTTTCATCAGGAATTCTCCGCCGATAGAATGAGTACGTCGAGAGGCTCCGTAGGAGTGAACATGGAGGGCCTGTGCCCGGTGTTACGACCAGTGATCGCGTCAGGAGGCGCGGATGTGAGGCCATAAATTGTTGAGGATGGTGACTGCTGGAACGCGGGAGGTCGTCCACAACAACACGGAATAGAAACTTGAGGTCAGCTGTACCTAAGCGACGTCTGGCAGTGGGGTCGTGGGGTCTGTGAGGCCCGTGTGTGGCCTCCCCTCCACCCTCATCCCAGAACAGGTCACCTCTCACTCCCTCACTCCCTGTTCCTCGATTCCTTCGCCTCGGTTCATACCCTGGAAACCTGTTCTCACCACAGAGGCAGCGACACCCTCCCTGGTGTCTTGTCTTTCCCGTGCCTGGCACCTCGACCTGCGGCACCAGTGGCAGGCGACCAGCGCTCGTGCCGCTCCGCTCCCATTACTCACCTCCTGAATAATGAACACGAGGCCGACGCTCGGGTCCGCTGCGCTCATCACCGTATTCATGACGTCATGCGTTAAGTCCCTCAAAAAAAAAAAAGGTGTCTTTTAAAAAGTGTGTCTCTATAGATCTAATCTATCTATCTAATTATCAATTTATCCATCCATCTATCTATCTATCTATCTATCTATCTATAGACACCATAGTTGGTGATGATGGGGTTATAGCATATCATTCTAGGTCTGCCGAGAAGGTGTGGGGGAGTTGCTGTTGTCGAGGGGTCCTCCGGCCTCCTCCTCCTCCACACCCCGAGAGAGAAAGGCGACCTGAGACAAGGCATCACGTCATCAATCACAGCCCAGGACAACACGGAGGATGGGGGACTGGGGCAGCATTCATCATCTTTCCCCAGAAGATTATACATTATACACCTCCTGGCCCAGGCCTTTCTTATTGTGGGGGAGGGAGGGAGGGAGTGAGGGAGGGAGGAACCTGTGGGAGGGAGGGAGTGAGGGAGGGAGGGAGGAACCTGTGGGAGGGAGGGAGTGAGGGAGGAACCATGGGTGGCGGTGACAGGATGATGGATTAAGGCCAGGAGGCGAGGATTCTGCTTCACCTGTCACGCTCAATACTCACATCAAATGGCCAGAACTAAGGAATGTGCGACCCTTTCATCGCGAGGAAATTATAGTTCCCCCCTTAGGATCCCAGGTCAAGTGTCTGGATATATATAAGCTTATTGAAAGGAAGGTAATGTTGACCACTGGCCAAGAGGATTCTCCTATAATCCTGTCGAAAACTTCACTGGATAAAGGAGCGACATTCTCGAAATTCCCAACTTTTTCTGAAGGTTTTGGAATAATTCATCGTTGTTCGATGATATGTCGTGCTATGCGCTATGAATCCAGCAGGGATCACGTGACCTGCTGATGTTTCCTATAAAACATCTGCCAACATTTGGCTCACTAATTAGGCTATAACTTTTTTTTCGTGGTTTACAGCTGTTGGTTACTGAATAGTCTGTGAATTTCTCTCGCCGTCTGACAACGCCATTCCTTGGGTGGCTTTGACCAACCCTCCACGCTCGTATGGCCAGACAACGGACCCAGCCATGCTAATATAACCAGACAATGTTCCCAGCCATGCTAATATGACCAGGCTATGTTCCCAGCCATGCTAATATAACCAGACAATGTTCTCAGCCAGAATATGCATTTGTTTCACTAAATAATCATATTTATTCTTTACTAAAAGATGTTTGAAAATATGAGATTACGGATGAATGCTGACGTCGCTGTCGGAGTGTACGTAGACTGTGTTCTTTGATGACGAATGTTGGATGTGTAAACCTCATGTTGACGGAACAGGACCTCACGGCTCGCATGGTGAGGGACCACGACCTCACGGCTCGCATGGTGAGGGACCAGGACCTCACGGCTCGCATGGTGAGGGACCACGACCTCACGGCTCGCATGGTGAGGGACCAGGACCTCACGGCTCGCATGGTGAGGGACCACGACCTCACGGCTCGCATGGTGAGGGACCAGGACCTCACGGCTCGCATGGTGAGGGACCACGACCTCACGGCTCGCATGGTGAGGGACCAGGAAGATTTTTCCCACAAAACACAAAAGGAAAGTTTCTTCACAACAAAACCACATCCAACAGAGACATTAGGTCTGCCTCTGGTTCAGAGCCCTTGACAAACATATCTAATAATAGTTTACATGTTTTATACGAACACAGGAGAAAAACACCACGAGTGTGAGAAATGAAATGTAAACTCTAGAGTTTACGCGCCTAAAACCCAGCATTGAATACACAGACAGACAAAGACAGACTGACGGAACACACACACACACACACACACACACACACACACACACACACAAACACACTCACACACACACACAAAGCAATGATCATTAACGTGACCTTACAAATAATATATAGCAGGTGGAGCTACAAGGTAGCTACATATCACTACAGTGACCCAGACATATTGGAGGGAGCGATCTGCTGTGTTGTTGTGCTGGGTGCAAGGCGATGAGTCCTGGGTGCTGGGTGCCAGACACCTGGTGCTGGGTGCTAGGCGATGAGTCCTGAGTGCTGGGTGCCAGACACCTGGTGCTGGGTGCTAGGCGATGAGTCCTGGGTGCTGGGTGCCAGACACCTGGTGCTGGGTGCTAGGTGATGAGTCCTGGGTGCTGGGTGCCAGACACCTGGTGCTGGGTGCTAGGCGATGAGTCCTGGGTGCTGGGTGCCAGACACCTGGTGCTGGGTGCTAGGCGATGAGTCCTGGGCGCTGGGTGCCAGACACCTGGTGCTGGGTGGTAGGCGATGAGTCCTGAGTGCTGGGTGCCAGACACCTGGTGCTGGGTGCTGTGGCGATGAGTCCTGGGTGCTGGGTGCCAGACACCTGGTGCTGGGTGCTAGGCGATGAGTCCTGAGTGCTGGGTGCCAGACACCTGGTGCTGGGTGCTGTGGACGGCGAGCGTCTGGTTGGAGGGTAGCAGGTATAGGTCCTCCAGCGGCCCTCCCTCACCTCACCACCACCTTACAACAACAGCAGCAGCAGCAGGAGGAGCAGGAGGAGGAGGAGGCAGTATACCACACTGGGATTTAGTGTACTCCAGCGGGGCCGTCAGCAGCCTGCCTCCCTCACCTCGGCACGCCCCTGACACCACAGGAACGTTAGTGGTATATCTGGCGGCAGGATAGCATAGTTTCCCCTCCCACTGGAAATAAAATAACTCTCACAAATCAGAGGAGCGGGTTCAAGCCCTCAGCTGCGGCCGGCGTACACGAGGCGTGATGGTGCCGTCCGCACGTTGATCGAGGTGTGTTGTTTGTGCTGTCCGCGTTATGTTGCCGTCCGCACGGTGATAGTGTGTGCTACCCGTGTTATAGTGCCGTCCGCACGGTGATAGCGTGTGCTACCCGTGTTATAGTGCCGTCCGCACGGTGATAGTGTGTGCTACCCGTGTTATAGTGCCGTCCGCACGGTGATAGTGTGTGCTACCCGTGTTAGAGTGCCGTCCGCACGGTGATAGCGTGTGCTACCCGTGTTAGAGTGCCGTCCGCACGGTGATAGCGTGTGCTACCCGTGTTAGAGTGCCGTCCGCACGGTGATAGCGTGTGCTACCCGTGTTATAGTGCCGTCCGCACGGTGATAGTGTGTGCTACCCGTGTTATAGTGCCGTCCGCACGTTGATAGCACGTGTCACCCGTGTTATAGTGCCGTCCGCTTGTTAACAACACGTGTCACCCGTGTTATACTGCCGTCCGCTTGTTAACAACACGTGTCACCGTGTGTTATAGTGCCGTCCGCTTGTTAACAACACGTGTCACCCGTGTTATAGTGCCGTCCGCTTGTTGCTGGTGTGTGTGTGTGTGTGTGTTGACCAAGTTATCCAAGCCTGTTGATGTCATTATATACCGTGTAAGGTGTCATGGTGTCGAGATCAAATGTCTTGCAAAGTAAATTAATCAGGGCGACAGTGATAACTATAAACACTACAGAGGTTAATTACGTACAGGAAGTCTCCGTGTGACCATTACCAACGCATCACCTCAGTGGCTCTCATAAACTCTGGCTCATTATGTAAGGTTTGGCCAGGGTGTAGCTGGCCACCGTACCTGAGGAAGTCCCCCGGGTACAGGATCTGAGGCACTAGACACTGAGGGAGTCCCCGGGGAACATTATCTGTGGCCAGAGACACAGACCGAGTCCCCAAGGAGAACAACGCGTGTGGTGTCAGATACTGAGGAAGTCCCCAGGACAGAGGACCCTGTGGCACCAGGATCAGAGAGAGTCCACAGGGCACAGAACCTGTCGCATCAGACACTGAGGAAGCCTCCAGGGCCACGGAACGTGTGGCATTACACAATGAAGGAGTCCTCGCGGGCACAGAACCTATTACAGTAAGCAGTGATGGAGTCCACGGAACCACAGACCCTTTGGCGCTAGACACTGAGGCAGTCCCCGGTGGGAGCCAGACACAGTTGAAGATTACCGATCAAGCTTGGCTGACTGATGCAACACCCGGCGACGAATGTGTCTGATGGAAAACATCTATGGCAGATATTCTTCATATACCAGGAAATTGTACGTACTTAAGATACGACTCGACAACCATCGTCACTTTTATAACACCTGCAATATTTCATACACTTATGAGGCTAGTGCGAGGTGAGTCGCCTGCAGCAAAAGGGTCCAGGGGCAGTGAAGCGCTTGGCCTGCAGTCTGGAGCTAGGCTGGTGAGAAGCATGGCCTAAAACAAGGGCTCAAGGATGGTGAGACGTGTTGCCTACTACAGAAGGCAAGGGCTGAGGAAGCGTGTGGTCCACTACCAGGACCCAGCCAGGGATGGTGAGGCGTATGGCCCACTACCAGGACCCAGCCAGGGATGGTGAGGCGTGTGGTCCACTACCAGGACCCAGCCAGGGATGGTGAGGCGTGTGGTCCACTACCAGGACCCAGCCAGGGATGGTGAGGCGTGTGGTCCACTACCAGGATCCAACCAGGGATGGTGAGGCGTGTGGTTCCACTAACCAGGACCCCAGCCAGGGATGGTGGAGGCGTGTGGTCCACTACCAGGATCCAACAGGGGATGGTGGAGGCGTGTGGTCCACTACCCAGGCAGGGGGGGATGTGGTCCACTACCAGGACCCAGCCAGGGATGGTGAGGCGTGTGGTCCACTACCAGGACCCAGCCAGGGATGGTGAGGTATGTGGTCCACTACCAGGACCCAGCCAGGGATGGTGAGGCGTGTGGTCCACTACCAGGACCCAGCCAGGGATGGTGAGGCGTGTGGCCCACTAACCTGGGTCAGGAGGGGAGATGGGTGGCTGCCAGGTCATGGGTTCAGTTCCTGGGTTCGCTGCTAATATCATGATCACAAGGGAAGACCTTACAGCCTTCTAGGCTACGTCTGCCGGCGACTTTGGCGCCACCTTTGTACCTGCAGCGGTAACTCCACTCACTTCGCGCGCTCTTTGCTTCGCTCAGTCAATATGAACGAAACCAATACGAAATGTTATAGAATAGGTCAGATACGTGCAACAGTAAAATACATGAACTCGTAATGTCTCCGTTTTCCCTTTGGCAAAGTTGTCATGGGTCACACTTGTCAAAATGACCAAAGAGAATCCCACACAAACATATCAGTACTTCAAGATTCTCAGACAATTTTTTCCAGGGAACCTTTGACTAAAACGATGTAGAAATCTGAAACGGATTTCTTCATACACCACCAACCACGATTAGCGCCCAGTAACTAATATATGCCTATCCTCTAGTGTCCACTTACTGAACTTTTCTAACGAATATAGTATCATAATAATGATGATAATAATAACAATAATAATAATGATAATAATGATAATGATAATAATAATAGTAATAACAATAATAATGATAATAATAATAATAATAATGATAATAATAATAATGATAATAATAATAATAATAATAATAATAATAATAATAATAATAATAATAATAAAATACGGTTTATTGAGTTGAGGCAGCCAGCCATTCGGCTCAAAATACACATATGAGAAATTCCAGAAGTGGGAGGTCATAATAGCAACTAGTTAACTCATCATATAAGATCTTAAGATCCAGGTGGGGCTGGGTATGTCCACGCTGGGGACAAGCACATGAGTGAGGCACGTACATATGTACAGAGTCAGAGTAAGCAGATATAAAGGATGTTTTACACACTAAATACTATGACATACCTGAAGCACTTAAGTGATAATCAGACGAACATCAAGTGATAAATAGTTAAATGGTAAACGAGTTCCAGTAATGTGGTAGTTGACGCACTACAGTATTGAATGAAGACAAAACTAACCTATTTTGCTTAGCTGGTCATTTGTTCATGACGTTCACCAGCGGTTGTAACAGCAGGACTGTTGTCATATCAGTCTGTACGAGCTCTGATTGGTACAGGTCGATCGTGGTTACAGACAGAGGCCCGTGGGGACTGAGATATTGTGGGGGGGGAGTTCGTTGACGGAGGAGTGTTTGCAGTTTATTGCCAAACTACCGTGCGAGCTGCCGGGCTTTGGTCGTACAGGGTGGACAGGTTCAGTAAGATGAGGGTCTCTTGGTAGGCGGTGTTAAGATGGGCCCAGGATGATTCTGCGTGTTCTTCCCTCCACTCTTTCCTGCTGCTCCCCCCCCCATCTGTGTAGCTGTTGGTGAGGAGGGTCTGGCCTGGGAGGAGTAGGTGAGCTTAGGTAGAATGAAGATGGTATAGCCATTCCCGAGCTCAGATGATGATAATCTATTTCGGCGGAGAAGGGAAAGAGGATATGAAGATTTGATGGTTACGCCCGAGTGACATTTCCAGTTAAGACCGTCATCTGTAATGTCATCCAGAGGATTGAAGTCTCTGACTACCCGGAGGATGTCAGGACCTTGTGTGATGTCAGAGGGGGGGGCAGGATGTTGTCAACGCCCTGGCTGAGGTGCGACATCACAGTCTTGGTGTGGTTGTTGGTGACGTCGTCACAGTCTTGGTGTGGTTGTTGGTGACGTCATCACAGTCTTGGTGTGGTTGTTGGTGACGTCATCACAGTCTTGGTGTGGTTGCTGGTGACGTCGTTGGCCGTATTCCGCTCCTGAAGGTGGTTGATGATGTCCCCGAAGGGCATTGACGTCAGGAGAAATGTTGTTAGTAGTGTTGCCAAAGGTGGAGTCGTGTACATCCTTCCTGCTGTGGTGTGTGTCACTCAGGACGTCACTGATAAGAATAAGGAAGCAGAGCGTCCCCCGTCTTGGTGCCCTGTGGGACACCGCAAGTAACAAGTTGAAAGGCGGCGGTAACCGTTTTATCGACAAACCCCTATAGGAGAGGATGAGCAGCTGGGTTGACTGTGGACCAACTGCTAAAACCAGAATTCGAACCTATGCCCTAGACTCCATGGGCAAAGTGTTAATGATATATATATATATATATATATATATATATATATATATATATATATATATATATATATATATATATATATCATACAAGCCTCCAACAGCCAGGATCGAACCTAGGATCGATCGCTAGGCTATGGGCCTGGCCCATAGTCAAGCGGGTAGCATTCCCGCCTCTTGCACAGGGGTCCCGGGTTCGATCCTGGCTGTTAGAGGTTTGTATGTTCTATGAAGGTGCGCGTTTCTATGCACTATTTTCGTGTGTATATATATATATATATATATATATATATATATATATATATATATATATATATATATATATATATATATATATATATATATATAAAATATCAAATGGACTGAACCAGGGCATGTAAAGGAGCCAGGGGAACCATGAAAAGGTCTGTGGGTCCTGGTTGTGAATTGGGTTGTGGTTTCGGTGCGCTGCACATGACAGCCAGAGAATGGATGCGAGCGAATGCGGCCTTTTTCGTCTGTTTCTGACGCTATCTTGCTAATGTGGGAAACGGCGAACAAGAATTACATATATATATATATATATATATATATATATATATATATATATATATATATATATATATATATATATATATATAGCTTTGGGGTAGTCAAACCCCAAAGCTACGAGGATCTTAGAACAGTTTGCCCTTCCTAACCTTCTTTTGATGCACGAACCCTGGGGTGTTGTACCATGCGTCCTACACGAGATGGAGACAAAGACACTGTCGCTCGCGCTCTGGCCTTCGAAGGCTTTTCCAAGCACCATGGCACTGTGTACATATTTCACACATGTAACTATACACATGATATGTGATGTAAATCATTTTCTACTTCTCACCTCGAGAATTGGTCTCGGTTCCTCAAGCATGACAGCCATGTAGCCTAACCCCAGGTGAGCTGCACTAAAGCATATTTTTAAGAAGGAAAAGTTTGGGTCTCGAGTCAGAGAAGAAATAGGTGAGCAAGGATGGAATCTAGTTCAGAGACACGCTCCCATAGGGTTCGAGGAGGTATGGCATCTGGACCATGCATCTTGATGCTGGAAAAGTACTAAGAAGATCCTGTACAAGGAGAATGTAGCACAGGGTATAGGATCAGTGGAAGAAGATAAGGATGGAGGATTAGTATTGAAATCATCCAAAGTAGAATCATATAAGAATAATGTATCAACAAGAGCTCTTTTATCAGCTAGACAGTTAGCTGTAGATTGATCAATGCAAAAGATAGGAGGAAAGTCTGAATTATGTTAGATATTGGAAATGCATTTAGTCAAGGACAAGAAAGATTCGTCTGTGGAAGAAGTCATGTCAGCAACTTTCTCTCTATGAGGTTGTGCTTGACTTTATAAACAAAATATTTTTTCATGGTCCCGAATGGAAATGAAAGTGAAGTTGGATACAGAAGAAGGGAAGAGTTTCATGGCCCGATACGCCCTATCCTAGTTGCAAATGACATCGGAAAAGGGGTAATCAAACCATGGTTATGGGAGAAACATATGGTAGAAGAAGGGATGTTGGACTCCATCCCAGCACAGATAATCTCCGCTATACTATCAGCACAGCTGGAGGCATCCAGGACAGGGAAATCGCTGAATCAACTGTTCAGGGATGACCACTGAGCTATGCCAAAGTACGAAAGTTGGCTTCTCGAGATAGGGATATGTGACTGGTGTGCCCAATCTGAAGTAAGAGAGATAGGATTATGGTCGGGGTAAAAGCAGAGTACATAAAATGGGAGGTCTTGTTTGTATAATGGGAATGTTCAGAGGTAAATAGAGATCGAGTGATTTGGATGAGCGGTTGCAACGGTTGCGAACTCATGTTGGGCGTTTCATTATTTGTTCCAGCTCGTTATATGGGAAAATGAAAGGGCCTCACCTCCACCGGACCATTACGAGTGGAGCAAGTATGCAATCACTAGGGCAGGTATCCAAGGTAATTTGGCTTAGAAAGTCAGTCAGTTACTGTTTGCTGATGACACACCGCTGGAGGAAGATTTGATTGAGAAACTGAAGAATTTGGTGTCTGAGTTTGGGAAAGTGTGCAAAAAGAGGAAGTTGAGTGTATATGTGAATAAAAGCAAGGTTATTAGGTGTAGCAGTGGAAGAGGTAGATCAGTTGGGGTGTGAGTTTGAATGAAGAAAATATTAAGGCAGTGAAGTGTTTTAGATACCTAGGAGTGGACATGGCAGCAAATGGAACCATGGAAACAGAAGTAGGTCAAAGGTTGGGTGAAGGGAGGAAGCGCTGACGAATGTGTAGAGAGAAAGGGCGAATATGGGTATGTTTGATGGTATAGTAACCCTCATTCCAAGAGCTTCTGCAGCTCTAAGGTTGCGCTCCTTCCAGATGCAGGGAAATGTTGGTCTCCTCTGGAGTGAGAAGCTCTTTGGCGAGGCTACACTCCCCGTGATACAGCCTCGCCAAAGGTCACACTTCACTCGCGGTGTAACCTCGTGCAGGCGAAATCCGGTAACTTGAGTATGACCCAACATTAAGCTGCCACTGACACCACTGCCTCACATAATGGCTGACACCGCTGACGCTCTCTCTCTCTCCCTCCTGGCCACCTCACCATGAGGCTCCACTGACAGCCCTCCTTCTATTCCTGGGTGAGCTGAGCTGCTCATGGCGACTCTCTCTCTCTCTCTCTCTCTCTCTCTCTCTCTCTCTCTCTCTCTCTCTCTCTCTCTCTGTACAGACGCGCGAGTGGCACATGACAGAACAACTGTTACCGACTGACTGGAGGTGCTGCTTCTAGTTCATAATGAACCGCTGGAACCAGAAGATGTAAAGGTTACATAATGTCCTTATTGCCAGCTGGGATACAGACGTTATTGCCAGCTGGGATAAAGTCACTATTGCCAGCTGAGATGCTAACACTATTACTAGTTGAGATGAAGACAGTATTGCCAAATGAGATGAAGACTTTATTACCATCTGTGAGACAGGCTCCCCTTGCCCACAGCTGTACTAGAATAGCTACTGTCAGCAGCTGTGGTAGAGACGCTATTGCCAGCCAAGAAGAAGACACCATTGCCACATGAGACAAAGATGCTGTCGCTGGCTGAGGTGCAGATAAGGTTGCCAGCTGTGGTAAATGCTATTACCAGCTGAAACACAAACACTGTTGCCAGCTGAGATTCAACCACTGTCGCCAAGGGAGATGCAGACACTGCATCCAGCAGCTTAGTACGGTGGCTGGAGATAGAGTGGTGTATGTGGTGGTGCTGCTGCTTCAAGGTGATGGAGAGGCTGTCGGGGCCAGAGCTGCGGGAGGATTGTATTGTCCAGTTGTCTTCCATAACAACTTGTAGACAACACACACACACACACACACACACACACACACACACACACACACACACACACACACAGACCTACGTCTCACCACAGAAGAGCTCCAGGCAGTGATCCTCATTCTTTTCAAGATTTTGGAGGGTCTAAGCTCATGAAGCCTATCATATACAAAGGAGTGTGGGGGTTAGACTGTGAAGGTGCTCCCGAGTGATATATTCATCAGACATTCAGTTAGAGTGAGCCATATTATGGTTCTTTGATAAGAGTTGGAGCGGGAGCTTCTCAGGTTTAAATCCAATGTAGAAGTGTTACTAAACTCAATATTTCAATTTCCTTTTTCGTTCTTACGGAGATTCAATTTGTAAGAGCGTATGGATGACACTGGGCATGTGAACAAGTGGATCTAAGTTACTGTACAAACGTGCAGCTCTGGCTAGTCAAAGAGAGTAAGGTCTTATCATAACCAAAAAGGCAACACTCGGTGTTAAATAAAGATCTAGATTATTCTCATGTTTGAGGCCATTTCATGTTGTTAAGCTTCGATGTTGTTATCATCATCACTCTCAGGGATCGATTGAGGACCTCTGGCACTTCCAGAACCAAGTATGGCTGGTATGGACCCAATTCCAGGAATGTGCCACCACGACCAGTCAGTCATAACAAGATCTGCAGTGACGAGGGTACAGGAGACGACAACACCAGAGGACAAGACCTTCATGAACCGAGAGTGTGTTAATTTGATCTTTTTTCTATGGAAAAGCCTTTCTGGTCCTTCATCAAATTATCTTCCCAAACGTATGTAAGTCAGCCATTCCTCTTCATATCCCATATGATCAGTTTATGGCTTCCTCTCCTGCTGAGGCAGCCGCTCTTTTGATACATTGTTTTCTCCTGACTTTACTTTGGATGATTTATTATCTAGTCCTTCTCTCGCTGAATCTAATATCCTTTCATGTATTCTCCTCATTCAAGGTTTTCCAAGTACTTTCCAACTATAAGTGAGTAAGGCTTAAAATCAGGATGGCTTTCCTCCTCGTGTCCTCAGTAAGAAGGCCTCTGAGCTTGGCCCTCGTCCTTCTTTTTCTCTCGTCAAAAACACCAAACTTTCCCATCTTAGAAGCATGACTTGGTGAACCGTATCCTTCCATAAGTGTAAACCGGTTTAACACACCACGATCGCTCCGTCTCCCTCAGGTTCTGCTTCTCCTATGGTCTTTGTGACTCGCCTCAGGTCCTCCTTTTTCAGAGATTTTGGGAAATGGTCCTCGACGTCTCCAGAGCATTTAACAGTGTGTGGCTGAAGCCTTTGCATTTTAGACTCCCATTTTCCATGGCTTTTCTGTTTTTTTTTTTTCCCCTGTTCTTTTGTCCGTGAATTGCGGTCGTTGCCGATGGAGTAATTTCTCCCTCCTGTCATCAGCGACGTCCCTCGAGGTTCTCTCCTATTCCCCGCTCTCCTTCTGTATGAATGATGTGTTTTTCTTAGCTTCCGACCCTATTCCCTCTTCTTACGCTGATAGTTCCACTCTACGCCCTGCTACTCTCTCTCTCTCTCTCTCTCTCTCTCTCTCTCTCTCTCTCTCTCTCTCTCTCTCTCTCTCTCTCTTTCTCTCTCCTATACGCTCCAATACTTGCTATTTTTTCCCGCAATTCTTATCTTCTCATCCAGGCCTGTGCAACATCTCGCCACGGGTGTGCTGTAACCTGGGTACAATCAGCTGCGCACAATCGCAGTTTAATCCTACGTCTCTTGCGAAGTGTCCTTCAGGACACTACGATCCAGCCGTGCAGTTACATGAACTTGGTGGGTGTAGCCAAATCCTCGACTGTATCATTGAGAACCAATATCATGACCATCACAACATCTGCTTCTTAAAAAACGTACGGTGGTGTACAAGTGACGTAATTTATTTATTCTTTGTAGTGAGCGGCCACACCACATCAGCAGGTGTGGCGTGTCTCTTCCTCCGCCACCTACCCAGAGTGAAATCAAAACCTCTCCGCCTCATTACCTCTCCAGCTATCACCTCACTTCAGCCACCCTTGCTTCGCTCTCAGTCTTTAACATGTAATATTTCGTGCATTGCTCTCGTGAGCGGTCTACGTGTGTGTGTGTGTGTGTGTGTGTGTGTGTGTGTTACCAAACTTGCCTACATGATGTAACGCTACGATATGAAGGTGAACATCGGCGAGGTTATGTCATCGTAACTACAACTAAGAGTACATTCTTGTTAAAGAGCTTCCCTTCCAAGAGACTCTTCATTTCCGTGCTACTGACCGTAGCGCAGGCTTGAACCTGCTCCATCACTGCCGGCGCGTGCACCTCTTGCTTCACCAGAGACGATGTGTGCATCTCTTGCTTCACCAGAGACGGTGTGTGCACCTCTTGCTTCACCAGAGACGGTGTGTGCACCTCTTGCTTCACCATAGACGGTGTGTGCACCTCTTGCTTCACCAGAGACGATGTGTGCACCTCTTGCTTCACCAGAGACGATGTGTGCACCTCTTGCTTCACCAGAGACGGTGTGTGCTCCTCTTGTTTCACCAGAGACGATGTGTGCACCTCTTGCTTCACCAGAGACAGTGTGTGCACCTCTTGCTTCACCAGAAACGGTGTGTGCACCTCTTGCTTCACCAGAGACGGTGTGCGCACCTCTTGCTTCACTAGAGACGGTGTGTGCATCTCTTGCTTCACCAGAGACGGTGTGTGCATCTCTTGCTTCACCAGAGACGGCGTGTGCACCTCTTGCTTCACCAGAGACGGTGTGTGCAGCTCTTGCTTCACCAGAGACGGTGTGTGCAGCTCTTGCTTCACCAGAGACGGTGTGTGCACCTCTTGCTTCACCAGAGACGGTGTGTGCAGCTCTTGCTTCACCAGAGACGGTGTGTGCACCTCTTGCTTCACCAGAGACGGTGTGTGCACCTCTTGCTTCACCAGAGACGGTGTGTGCACCTCTTGCTTCACCAGAGACGGTGTGTGCACCTCTTGCTTCACCAGAGACGGTGTGTGCACCTCTTGCTTCACCAGAGACGGTGTGTGCATCTCTTGCTCTATTAATCCAGTCTATAATGTATCTCCCTGACGTTAATGCTACCCTGTTGAACTCGTCTTCATTGATTTCCCATCGAGAAATATTAATGTTGAGCGCACAGTACAATGTCTCCCTCCTCTGGCACAGAGCACATTACAATGTCTCCCTCCCCTGGCACAGAGGAGCAGTACAGTGCCTCCCTCCCCTGGCACAGAGGAGCAGTACAGTGTCTCCCTCCCCTGGCACAGAGGAGCAGTACAGTGCCTCCCTCCCCTGGCACAGGGCACATTACAACGTCTCCCTCCCCTGGCACAGAGGAGCAGTACAGTGCCTCCCTCCCCTGGCACAGGGCACATTCCAATGTCTCCCTCCCCTGGCACAGAGGAGCAGTACAGTGTCTCCCTCCCCTGGCACAGAGGGACAGGCACGGGTAGAGCCCCCAACTACCTATGTATGACACGTTCGTCAGGTACTGTTTACCTGGCATCGTAGGCCAACAGGAAGAAGGCTCACGTGGATGATCAACCTGGCATGAACTTTTCACATGAATACCAGCTATCTAAGGGCATGGGAACCTGCTCTAAACCCATATACTCCTATGGATTCAGAAGACATAAAGACAAACAGATTCTCCAACACACACGTAATGTCATCAATCATCTCTTTCAAGGCCAGAGTGATTAAGATGAACATGAGTGGGCTCAAGCCACAACAATATAAGATATGTACAGGGACACTGACCCCCTCCCCCTCTTGAACCTCCGTGTAAATCTATATTAATCTCTGGCTTTAAGATTATGAGAAAAGTTAGAGTAGGTGGAGGGAAGACGTGACATTGCATGATTAAGTGTTGTTTATCCAGAGACTAAACTGGTTCTGGATCCCTCGGCTTCGCCCTCCTGCCTCCATCCCTTCTAACAGGTTGAGTACCCTCACAACTGATGCTTCTACCAGCTGTCCGCCACCCTCTTCAAGGTTCAGAAGCCTCACAGATGGTGCTTCAACCACCTGTGTCCAAACTCTCTCACAGGCTCAATACTTTCACAGCTGGTGCCTTTACCCATTGTCTCCGACCCCCTCTAGCAAGATGAAAACCTTCACAACTGGTGCTTCAACCAGCTATATATAACTCCCGCTCTTCGAGGCTGAAAATCACAACTAAAGCTACAGCCAGCTGTCTCCAGCTCCTCTCCCTGGCTGTATACCCTCACAGCCAGCTGTCTTGAGCTCCTCTCCCTGACTGAATACCCCAACAGCTGATGCCACAGCCAGCTGTCTCGCGCTCCTCCCGCAGGCTGAGTACCTCCACTTCTGGTGCCACAACCAGCTATCTCTAACCACCCTCCCTGGCGGAGTATCCCCACATTTGCCAGTGATGGGTCGTTTTGCTCCAATTCCGATGCGGATTGGGTCGTTTCGGCCTGGGTCGTCTGGGCTTGAGTCGTTTCGTTCGAATCGTTTTTGCCCGAGTCGTTCTGGTATGAATCGTCTCGATATGGGTCGTTGCTATACTGGCTATCTTGCCATCGTTAATTGCAACCTGGTTTATTTGCTCAAAGGTCGTCTGGGCCTTAGTCAATTTGATTTTGGTCGTTTCGACAGAGGTGGAGCCCGGTTCGGCCGCCTCCATCAGGAGAGTTTAGAATAAGGCCATTTCAGCCTTGATCATTCTGCTCCACAAGTGGATTGCTTCGACTCCCTTCCGAGACAGCCCGTGTCACTTGTCTGTACACATTGATGACGTATGGTGTGGACCTATGACACGGGTGGATGTCTGTTGACTTAGGTATTAACTGTAGGTGTCATGTTAACACTGTGTTAACTGTAGGTGTCATGTTAACATTGTGTTAACCGTAGGTGTCATGTTAACACTGTGTTAACTGTAGGTGTCATGTTAACATTGTGTTAACTGTAGGTGTCATGTTAACATCGTGTTAACTGTAGGTGTCATGCTAACACTGTGTTAACTGTAGGTGTCATGTTAACACTGTGTTAACTGTAGGTGTCATGTTAACACTGTGTTAACTGTAGGTGTCATGTTAACATTGTGTTAACTGTAGGTGTCATGTTAACATCGTGTTAACTGTAGGTGTCATGCTAACACTGTGTTAACTGTAGGTGTCATGCTAACACTGTGTTAACTGTAGGTGTCATGTTAACATTGATGAATATACTAAATAACGGATGTAAACACAGAAGCAAATTCTGTTGACCAGATAAGCTGAATCAGACTGACTGGCATACTTATACTGACCTGATCCTGATACACTGACTTACAGTGATCTGAAACGCTGACTTGCAGTGAGCTTATACATTGACTTACACTGACCGAAAACGCTGACTTACACAGATTTGATACAATGACATGCACTGATCTGATACATCTGACTTACTCTGATATATAGACTGACTTACACTGATCAGATACACTGACTTGCAGGGACATCATACGATGGCTTCGTAAAGTAAAATACATCCGGCTGATGCACTGATACACAATGATTTGTCGCTCAAACAAACACCTGCCTTACACCTAGCTTAATTCACTGCACCTGATACACTGGCTTAAACTGATCAGACACACTAACTGGTACCGAGTTAACTTGTACACTGAACTACAATCTGATACACAATATCATTAGCCATGATATCACATCACTAGCTGCCTCTTATCAGTGATGCTCCAATCATCAAGTCCTGAATGATGGAACTACACCAGCGTTCTGCCCAGCCGCTGAGAATAACGCAAACAAGCACTTGGCAGCTTACCTCACACTGATCTCAGAATAACCCGGGCGAGTCCTCAGACCAGAGCTCAGATCCAGCCACTGACGACGTAATGAAAGAAGAAGCCAACGCTGACCTTACAGACAAAAGGCCCGCCTTCCTCTCGTCTCCCGCCAATGAACAAGCTTTAACACCGCCCCCCCTCTTAATATCCCACCAATGAACAGGTTCTTCTGACCTGTCTTGGCCACCTCTTATATACCTGAGCCTCACCATAGGCATGTCAGTCAAGCAGTTTTGGCGCACAAGTGTGGCAACCAACACCTGAGGTCCCCCAGCCATGATGGTGTCTGACTCAAGACGCCTGCAGTGGCTCCTCCACCTCAGTAGCAGTCCACCAAGCGACTCCTGACTTTCCTTCTTTTTGCAGGGGGTCTGTCGTGCTCCTTGCCCCACATCCCCTTTAGGGCAGCTATCGCGAGCGACACTGTCAACACCCGTCTTAAAAAGGAGATCGACCTATGGGACCATTGGGCCAAGCCTTCCTGCAGCACGAAGCACAAACGATAACTGCCCACTACCTCCCGCCTCTCCCTCCTGAAGCCAGGAAATCCATGGGACCCGGCAGCCACACACCTCGCCCACAGAATCCGTGCCTCAACATCCTGCATCTACACCAGCACAGCGGGAACCCTGCCAAACGAGCCTCTCTCATCTCACCTCACCTCACTTGACCTCACCTTCGGGCTATATTCCCACACCACGTACACCAGCTTATCACCTGCGTGTTTACCTAATAATGCACTGAGCTATTTACTCGCGTCCCTGTTTCTCTGTCTCGGTCTTTACCATAACAAAACGACCTAGACACTTAAAGCACTAAGTTACACTGACATAATACACTGGCTTAAATTGTAGTGATGCCGTGAAGTACACTGATCTGGTTCAAGGACGAACACTTTGATGTATTAACTTACACTGATCTGATATACTGCCTGTGGTAATAACGTTGCGTTGGTTTTACTTGTATCTAAATTTTCTAGTGTTGTCAACTTCTCACACACTGTTTTTTGTCTTGGAAGGTTAGTCTCTCGTATCTTCCTCTTTTTCCATGACGAAAACAAATATCACGAGTAATTACATTGAACATTTATGATCAGAGACAAACATATGAAAGAAAACGGCAGACAGAAAACGTCTGATTTGTCAACAAAACGATGAGGCTCAACATGTTCTTAGCCTCTGTTTCGATAGCCTTTATCTTCGTTAGGAGATTATCAGCTTCACAGGACGAGCCTATCTATGTCTGACTACATAATGTTGATAACCTATTTTATAGCTTATCATCAACAGCTCATATAAATCCTCCCATTTCACATACTCAAAGCCTCAACCTTATATACTCAAGTGTGTCTAAATGAAACATGAATTGCCATCATGACGTAAGTGCTCCACCAAACTGACGGTTCCTCCTCCTTGAGGAAAAAAAAATAAAGCATCCAACACATGGCGCACAAAACGCCTCCATGGCATCCGATCCCAAGTCATTCCTTTGCTAACCCTGATCATTCTTCCCCAGGCATCTATGCATGTCATCTATGAACTAACCCCCACCCCACGTTGATGGAATATAAAATGACAACACAAATGATATTAAACATCATAATGAACTTAAAATTGGCATTGCCGTCGAGTGCTGTCATGATAACACAACGAAACAAATGATTAATGTTTGGTTCATCTGGTTACGGCAATGTAATCTGCCTGACTGCAATGAGGTATAACTCATGATGAGGATAAAGTCTCACTCATAATGGGGTTGACATCTCCATAATGGGGACCAAATCTCCCTCCTGATGGAGAATATGTCTTCCTATGATAAACACAAGGTCGCGACGAAGTCTATCCCTGATAAGGATGAGGTCCTCCCTTGGATAGGGATGTAGTCTTCCCCCTGATGGGGATTAGCTTTCCTACCTGATGGGTACGAAACCATCCAGTGATAGGGTGACATCCTCACCATGATGGGAATAAAACATCTTTCTTGATGAGGATACAGTCACCTCCTAATGGATGAAGTCCCCTCCCTGATGGGGGATAAGGGCACTTCCTAATGGGGATGAGGTCCCCTTTCTGATGGGGATGAGGTCATCAGGTGAAGGAGGTGAGATCCTCACCATAGCGGGGTTTGAGGCCTCCTCTGTGATGGGGATGAGGGTGATGAATATCCTGACGTTAAAGGCTCCGGGAATTATGGAGGTGATCCAGGATATTGCACTTCAAGCGGACGTGCCAGCAGCTTGACAAGGATGGCGGCAAGGTCGCTCCTGGCTCAAAGGGGACGTGTCCATGGGTGCCAATAGTGCCAGAGTGGGGTAACCTGTTAGTTCAGAGCTCTCACCTGGTGATCTGGTGTAGGCAGACTCAATGACCCATCCAAGTGGCTCTCTCTCAATCAATATGGATTTAGCCCACCTCACACGACCTCTATTACTGCTGGTAGGTAGGGACCTTGCGTATGTATCGTGTCCTTTGAAAACCCCTAGATGACCTGATTGCTCTCTGCTGGAGCCAGTATGATACACGTTTTAACACGACCCCAAGATGATTTAGCCCTTCCCCACAAGAACCAACATCTTTAGTGACCTGTGATGAGCTCTGATGACCTGACCTTTCCCTACAGGAACTAAGTTTTTTGAGGTCCTATGTTAATGCCAGATGACCTGCCCTCCTCCTGCAGGAGCTAGAGGCGTTGGTAACTTGTGATGATCCCCAAATGACCTGACCATACACTGAAGGAACTAACAGTATTGATAAACCGTGATCATCCCAGGCTCCCTTCCCTTCCCCTCAGGAGCAAACAGTGTTGATAGCATGTAATGACCTTAAATGACCTGACCTTCTCCTAGTTAGAGTCAACATAGTCGATCATCTACACCTGCCTGTGACAAGCTTTTCTGATATACGTACTAAGCAGACCTATATGTTTTTTTTTCAGGAATTAGGCGAGATATTGTGAATTTTACTTATATAGACTTAAAAATCATAAGTTGCCTCTATATCCGTTTTTTTTTCTACACTGTTTTATCAGACTCACAGTCACAAATGTTGGGTCTCTTCAGTGACGATTGTAGTAGTAAGACGCTGGGAGCTCATGCGAATACCATCATTGATATGCCAAGTGCAGACTGAAGACTAGAAAAGCCCCTGTGGTCCATAAGAGAAGAGGCCAAGTACACGGATGACCGCCGGGAGATGAGGGAGAGGCTAAGGAAAGCAGTAGTATTAATCGGTATTCAGCGAGCTAAAGATCACCGTAAAGATAAACGAACCCACAGTTTTCTTCCTAAACAATAAATCCCCAAGTTACACAAGGCAGATCTCGCCATCACGCCGCAAAACTTCCAGAGGATCACTAAGAACTTACTTAAGCATTCTTGCCCAGGACCAGACTCCTGGAAACTCTGTCTTCATAAAGAAGTGCACAACGTCTTTTGCAAAGGTACAAAACATTCCGCCAGACAAAAAACTTGGATTCTGGCGTCATCCCAGACAGACACGTCTGAAGCTCCCGCCTTTCTGTGTGAGCTTCGCCACTTTGGAATTAGCCATCTCTTGCTCGGTCAGAAAGTTATGTGTGTAATTTGTTGATTATGTAATAGATAACGCGTACACACACACACACACACACACACACACACACACACACACACACACATACACACACACACACATACACACACTGAGGACCATCCGACCCCAGGCCAGCCAAGGATCGGATCCTCATGGGTTCGAATCCTCCGCGTGGCACTTGGTCTACACCCGACCCAAGAGTTCATCTTCCCCGCCGGGATGACTGATGAATGAGTACCCTGCTGAGGCCGGAGGTGTGTGTGTTTATACACACAGAGGAGTAAAGACATGGTACATACATACAATGTAATGGGGCAACTCAAATGTAAAACTCTTCATCCGTGACTCAGAAGTAGTAATCACAAGAAGTATAACACACACACACACACACACACACACACACACACACACACACACACATTCATGTACTTGTAACTATCAACTTGCATCGCATGGGGAGGGTTTCTGCTGTGAGGCCCCCATCTCTTGAAACATCTCCACGCTCGTAAAAACTTTTTCAAACTTGTGTATCGTAGTCGATTCTATCACGTCCTTGTTCAATTCATTCCACCCACCCACAAGTATTACGCCATAAAAGTAATTCCTTTTATCCTTTTCAACAAGTTTCTTCGTCAGATTCGTATCATGGACTCGGGTTGATGTACCCTGGTATATTTCAAAGAACTGTGCGCTATTTACATCGTCCAGCCAATTCAAAAACTGGTTCTGATCAGGTGAGTCCTCACTTTTCTCTCTTTCGCGGTTGCCTTTTCCTTTCATTCGTAATTCCTGTACCGTCTTTTGTTGCTCTTCTCTGTATCTTCTCCATGAGAAACATAATCTAGTGAATATTTTCTTATCATAAACTTGAATGATACTGTTGCGGGAAATGGCGAATAGTATAAAAGAAAGAAAAAGATATATATATATATATATATATATATATATATATATATATATATATATATATATATATATATATATATATATATATATATATATAATATCAAGACTTCAGAAAGTACCGAGACATACAAAGGCAATATATCTGAAGGTTTGATCAGATATATCCAACAAGCCTGTTAGATGTTATGCCAGTTCGTTGGCGACCATAAACACGGCAGGGAGCCACCAGCTCAGTGTGTTCCGCCAGATCCGCTGTCTCACACAACGCTGGGACGCCGACGATGGTACAGTAGACAACACGGTCTCATTCCCGGAGGAAGCAGACATCTTTTTTTTATCGTTATCTAAATAAGTTGTGGCTGACGACGGGCGGGTGTGAGGCTCGTCAGCAGGAAGTGTGTGTGTGTGTGTGTGTGTGTGTGGCCTTGTACACAGCCAGCCGTCATTACCCGACCTGTGGTGGTAGACAATGACGTCATCTGTAGACAGCAGTGGTCATTACGGTCATGCATAAGTCTTCCTACCATGTGACGCGAGGAGTGAACATGACAACAGTGACAGGTGTGGCGAATATGACAACCAGTGCCGGGACTGGATGTGGTGAATATGACAACAGTGACCAGAGAAGGTAATGTGAACATGAGGTTATTGCTGGGAAGGATCAAGTGAACATGACCCAAGTGCCAAGGGAGAATGAAGTGAACTCGACTCCTAGTGGCAGGCGAGAGTGAGGTGAATATGGCACTTTGGCAGAGAGAGAGAGAGAGAGAGAGAGAGAGAGAGAGAGAGAGAGAGAGAGAGAGAGAGAGAGAGAGAGAGAGAGAGAGGTGAACATAAAACTAGTGTCACGGGAAAGTTAAGTTGAACATAGCACAAGTGTTTTGGGAGGTAGAGGTGAACATGACAGTGGTGCTAGGGGAAGGTGAGGTGAACATGACAGTACTGTCGGGAGAGGGTGAGGTGAACATGACACCAGTATTGGGGAAGGGTGAGGTGAACATGACACTAGTGTCGTGGGAAAGGGTGAGGTGAACATGACACCAGTATTGGGGAAGGGTGAGGTGAACATGACACTAGTGTCGTGGGAGAGGGTGAGGTGAACATGACACCAGTATTGGGGAAGGGTGAGGTGAACATGACACCAGTGTCGTGGGAGAGGGTGAGGTGAACATGACACCGCCGGCTCGTCAGGATGTAGTCATTAGCCTCGTCTCACTGCTGTACACTGCCTGGCTCACACAGCTCAGGCAGGAACACCTAGGGCACAGTAAGGTGGGCACGACCCGTGGGTGATGACGCAGGAGTCTGGGTACGTAGCTTACGATGCTTGAGTCAGGATACGTGACTCACGAGAGCCGGGTCAGCATGAGTCAGTCAGGATACGTGACTCACGAGAGCCGGGTCAGCATACGTCAGTCAGGATATGTGACTCACGAGAGCTGGGTCAGCATGCGTCAGTCAGGGTACGTGACTCACGAGAGCTGGGTCAGCATACGTCAGTCAGGATACATGACTCACGAGAGCTGGGTCAGCATGAGTCAGTCAGGATACCTTTTCTCACGAGAGCTGGGTCAGCATACGTCAGTCAGGATACACGGGTCAGGATACGTAGTTCAAGATACGTGGGCTAGCACAGGACACGTGAGGCAGGATACGTGGACACATATCTGTCCTGCCACTTCCAGGGTGACGGGTCACAGCCACCGACTGACCTGACGCGACCTCTGGTGACGTCCAGGGAGGTCATGATCAACTGCTGGGTTGGCTGACCACCATAAACCCACCAACCCACTCAGGATAAAACCTTCTTCCTGATACAGTAATTAGAGGGATTACAATGTGACCTGTGGTATGACCTGCTAGTGTGACCTGTGATATGACCTGCAAGTGTGACCTGTGGTATGACCTGCAAGTGTGACCTGTGGTATGACCAGCAAGTGTGACCTGTGGTATGACCTGCAAGTGTGATCTTGGCTGACATGTGAGATGACCTGGGGTTGTCATCAAAAGCCATGATCTGGAAGGATGTGTTGGAGGCGTGAGCGATAGATATGACCTGAAGGAGTTGTGAGCGATTAGATATGACCTGAAGGACTTGTGAGCTATAGGTATGACCTGGATTCTGAGTCCCAGTGTTAAACACCCGTTTAAGAGAGACAACGACACAGCTAAGGAGGAATTAAAGCCGAGAGCAACACTGGCAACACACATGGGCCGAGCCTCTCGCAACACCACCACCATCAACACAGCCCTCCGCCCGGCAGGAGAGTATCTGGCTGATGTTCTGTAGTGTTGCTTCCCCCAGTAGTGTTGCAGCTACGCGGGTTGACATGGAACACCAACCACGATGAGAGAGATGTGGGGAGGGATCTAGACCCTAGAATGGAAACGGCTGACGCTGGGGGAGACGGACTAAGCCCTGAACCCAACAAGGCTGACGCTGGGGGAGAGGCTAAACACCTGTTCCCCTGAGGGCTGCCACGGCTGAGGAAAATAGCCATCGACCGAGTGAGTATCATTTCTTGTTTATAAAACCCAGTCCAGCTGGAGCGGTGCCGGCCTGTGCCAGCTGGAGCGGTGCCGGCCTGTGCCAGCTGGAGGCTGTGTGATGGTGGTGGAGGCTGTTGTGATGGTGGTGGAAGCTGTGTGATGCTGGTGGAGGCTGTGTGATGCTGGTGGAGGCTGTGTGATGGTGGTAGAAGCTGTGTGATGCTGGTGGAGGCTGTGTGATGCTGGTGGAGGCTGTGTGATGGTGGTGGAGGCTGTGTGATGCTGGTGGAGGCTGTGTGATGCTGGTGGAGGGTGTGTGATGCTGGTGGAGGCTGTGTGATGCTGGCGGAGGCTATGTGATGGTGGTGGAGGCTGTGTGATGGTGGTGGAAGCTGTGTGATGCTGGCGGAGGCTATGTGATGGTGGTGGAGGCTGTGTGATGGTGGTGGAGGCTGTGTGATGCTGGCGGAGGCTATGTGATGGTGGTGGAGGCTGTGTGATGGTGGTGGAGGATGTGTGATGCTGGTGGAGACTGTGTGATGCTCGTGGAGGCTGTGTGATGGTGGTGGAGGCTGTGTGATGCTGGCGGAGGCTGTGTGATGGTGGTGGAAGGTGTGTGATGGTGGTGGAGGCTGTGTGATGGTGGTGGAAGCTGTGTGATGCTGGTGGAGGCTGTGTGATGCTGGTGGAAGCTGTGTGATGCTGGTGGAGGCTGTGTGATGCTGGTGGAGGCTGTGTGATGCTGGTGGAAGCTGTGTGATGGTGGTGGAAGCTGTGTGATGGTGGTGGAGGCTGTGTGATGGTGGTGGAGGGTGTGTGATGGTGGTGGAGGCTGTGTGATGGTGGTGGAGGCTGTGTGATGCTGGTGGAGGCTGTGTGATGCTGGTGGAGGCTGTGTGATGCTGGTGGAGGCTGTGTGATGCTGGTGGAGGCTGTGTGATGCTGGTGGAGGGTGTGTGATGCTGGTGGAGGCTGTGTGATGCTGGTGGAGACTGTGTGATGCTGGTGGAGGCTGTGTGATGCTGGTGGAGGGTGTGTGATGCTGGTGGAGGCTGTGTGATGCTGGTGGAGGCTGTGAAGAGGGTCTCTGTCAGGTCACGTCTGGTGTAGTGAGCATCTCTCCACAGCAGTAGTGACCTCCTTACAGCAGCGAAGGCTCACTAGTGACCCAAGAATACTACCGAAGCTTCCCAGAATCTTTTTACATTAATTTCCTCCAGTTACACAAGGACCCTGAGACTAGATGAGATGGACTTCCCGCTCGGAGGTAAAGTGTCTCAGAACTCTAAAAGGTAAAGCATTTCTTCCACATTTCAGGTCATAAAAAAACTGGGTGAGGTTACCTCAGTGCTGTCATGCGTGATAGAATAGTAAAGTTATTCACATGGAAACACGATGATTGGTTCCTCTTAATTGGTTGTCATTAAGTGAGAGAAGCGTCTACACAACCCCAGTTCCCTTGACAGGTAACATTGATACAGTTCTTCGATTGCCTGTTTGCTCTCTCTCTCTCTCTCTCTCTCTCTCTCTCTCTCTCTCTCTCTCTCTCTCTCTCTCTCTCTCTCTCTCTCTCTCTCTCTCTCTCTTTCAGCGTCATAACGAAGCTGCTAAGAAAGCAAGTACGTAAACAAAGCATGGACGTGGTAATGCTATATTATAACTTAAGTCTAGTTAGACCCCCACCTCGAATATGCAGCACATTTCTAGATCCTTCGGTAGATATGTTCTTAACTGGAAGGTGTGCAGCGAAGAGCAACTCAAATGATTCCTTCCTTCTGTAACACACTATATTGAGGACAGGCTGCTGGGACGGAATGCGCTCGCTCTCTCTCTAAGCAAGAGGCGGCTCCGAGGCAAGGTAATAGAATGTTCTAGAATGCTTGAAGGATTCAACAATGTCGATATCAAACATTTTTTTACGGGATGATCAATAACTCAACAGTCTCAGTCTATCTCTTCTCAATTCTCATGTTTTTAAACATCTTGGATCTATCGGTCTCCTCTGATCAAAATAATTTTCGCCAAGCAAGAGCCATATGGGATATCCTTCCACGTCTTACTAATGTCTCGTCATCTTCTCTGTAACACTTGGGGATCCTGTGTTGTGATACTTGATATATCAGAAGCTTTCACAGCGCGACGTCGGGATTTCATCTCCAAGCTTTTATTCTTTCCTCGTTTCTCTCTCACTCTGTTCAGTCAACGTTAAGAGTTCTCTCTGGCCGGTCTATCTTCGTAATTGCCGATGGCTCTCTCCTCCTCTTTCTCTCTGTGTCAACAGTGGTCTCCCTCAGGGCTCTGTGCCGTTCCAATTTTCTTCTGTCTTATCAACGATCATCTTTCCTCGACTGAAAACCAATACACACATACGCTGACGACGCAATGCCGCATTCCTCCACTTCTTTTACATTCGCTCCAGCTTCCCTTGCTTTATCAACATCTCGTCTAAATACAACTGCCTCTTCAACCCCAGATTTACACAGGATTTCCCAGGAAGGTAGTCGAGATGAAACAGTCACCATAACGTCTAATCAAGATTCTAAAACATATTCCCTTCTCCACTGCTGTTTCTGAAACTTCTCACAACTTTTCGATCTCCCTCGATAGTTGAGTAATTCTACTGCTTAAAACAATAGCCAAATTTCGCATCGCCCTAATATCTAAGCTAACTTGGAAGCCCAGCGTTTCATAAAGAGCCGAATTTGCCTCCAATAAACTGAGAGTCTTGCTCGAAACCATTTCCCTTCTGAACAGTTGCTACGCTTCCATTGAATCATCTATGCACAGATGACTATTGAATCATCTATGCACAGATGAATATTGAATCATCTATGCACAGATGACTATTGAATCATCTATGCACAGATGACTATTTTCTCATCTTGGCAACGTTGTCACTCTATATACTTGACTGAGCCCAAAGTTATTTTACTTATGATCTTTTATATCCTGACCTTAAAGATTGATCTACATGTCCTCAGCCGAGGTACTGGCTTCCTTTCCAACATCTTTAGATATTACTTTGGTTTCTGCTTGTGTACTTGTGCACCTCTGCTATTCATTATCTAGGCTACGTAATACTTGGTAAGCCATGCACCATATGACTACTGTGTGGCCATTGGTACTTTGAGGATGAGACGTTATGACGGTTTCATTCCCCACACTGGCTAAGCTTTGGAGCTCTTTACCTTCACATGTCCTTCCTAGCAGCTACAACCTGACCTGTACGCTATCAATGTTAAATGGAATGAAAGGAACGAAACATGAGTTAGTTAAACCCTTGACTTTTCTATTCAATAAGTCATTTGTTACTGGGAAAGTTCCAGATTACCCGAAGTTTGCTGGCGTAACATCGATAGTCAAGAAAGGCGATAAGTCCCTGCCTGGAAATGATCGGCCAATTAGCTTAACGTCCGTAGTTGGTAAACTTATGGAAACTATCAATCGTCATCACAAGACTGTTAATCACTCAGAGCATCACCGCCTGAAGAACAATTCTCAGCATAGTTTCCGACGCTATCGTTCATATCTGACATATCTGCTTGAATTCTTTATTATGATGTAATCAACATTTAAGATGAAGGTAAAGAGGTTTATCTTATCCATTTAGATATTCAGAAAACATTCGCTGACGTACCATATGAAGTCATACGGCAAGATGCGGTCGTATACATTAAGTTACAAGGTACAGATGGAGTCGTACTTTCGGTGGGAAGTTGTACGTAACAAGTGGTGTGCCACAGGGATCAGTCCTTAGACCGGGTCTCTTTCTCATATATATCAACGACGCCATTGATAGGATGCGTTATAAGGTGTCAACATACACAGTCAGTATTCTAAGCTAGGAAATGAATACAGTGGAAAAAAAACTGATGGATTGGGCTTAAAGGTGGCGGATAAATTCTAATATCGACAAGTCCAAAGTTTTATCTACTGGTAGCGAATTTCGTTGAGCTACAAGAGGTAGAGAAGGAAAAAGACTTAGGACTGATAGTCTCTGATGACTTTTAGTAAATCAAGTGAGCTTTTTAAAGAAGTTATACAGAGGCGTACAAAACTCTAGTATCTATAGTTAAAGCATTCGAATTCAAGTCTAAAAAACGAATCCTCCTTCTTTACAATGCAATGGTGCTTCCCTACCTTATCTATAGTGTTCAGTTTTGGTCACTCTGCTTGTGCAACGACAGCCAGAATGTTACGAGTACACAACAAACAAAAGATGATTCCCAGACCTGGACACAAATTCTGTGATGTAGGTGGGTCTGACTAAACCCCATCCACGCTTGTCAAATGTTCTGAAATGCCGTGGCGTTTAACACATATATATATGTGTCTAAGCCACTTCATTCCTTTCATTGTGAAAAATGAAAATTCTTACAAGAGTCTTTTACTTATCTTTTATATCTAATCTTTAAGGGTCTTGTCCATCATAAGTTGAAACATCACTCGTTTGGATTAGCGTAGTCGTCTTGATAACAGGTGTTCAAAATTAAGAGTGGCTATGACTATTTGATCTCCGAAGGTTAGATTTCTCTGATTTCACTCTAGTGATGGATGTAAGGTAGTGGACAATCGCTGGGAGACAAAGTACCTTTTCTTCAACAGGACTGCGAACATATGGAATGATTTACCAAACACAGTTGTTGGAAGCAGCACCATAGAGATATCTAGGTGTAGACCTGACGAATACTTCACTCTAAGACCATGACTGACATCTCTTTATCTCCTTTGTTATATATAAAGCTTACTGGTATTACGCCTCAAAGCATGTGCCTGTATTTCCACTCTTACCACACTAATTCTCGAGTTCCTGATCTCTTGTACTATCACAAAGAGACTGAAATGGGCTGAATGGTCCATTGGCGCTCAAATTCCTTCCCAATCCTTCTTCAGAACTCTTACACTGTTTTTCCTCTTCTCTCTCTCTCTACTCTTCTATCCTTTAAGCCTTTTTTGAATGGCATGTAAAGCCTGACTTGAAGAGGACTGTCGCCCGTGAGCAGAGGTTCCGACATGATAGCAGCAATGAAAAGATAAAAGAGGTACCGGCTGACCCACGCCCTCCTGGGTCGGTTCTGAGGATACAGATCTGCAGTTACAGTACATCTCTCTCTCTCTCTCTCTCTCTCTCTCTCTCTCTCTATATATATATATATATATATATATATATATATATATATATATATATATATATATATATATATATATATATCTATCTTTTACTGAACTAGTCAGAAGGTATTTTCTTTCCTCCTTTTTACTTTACATAGCTGAAATTCGTTTGGTGTCGGGACTTTTTCCCCGAGAGATACACAACACTGCACTCCCAGGAGCCTCTACACCACTCGGGTTCTCTGGTCGATCCAGCGCACCCCGTCTGTCCTCTGGCTGTACAAACATGTCAATACGTCCAGCCACTCGCATCAGAGTGATGGTGCCTCGAATTTCTTTGATGTTACGCATCCAGATAGTTGTTGTTTCCCCCTCAAGATCTTGGGAGAACATGCGAGAGAAGAAATGTACAGCATCTTTAACCTTCGCAGTGGCTCTTTCGTCACTGTCATCATCTGTCGGAAACTGGTTATGAGAACACCCATCTGCTGGTGGCCGACGAGGAGAAGAGTGTGAGGTGATCACCAGGCCGGACACCCTCCCTACCATCCGTGCACATCATACGTGAACACCGGGTTGTTCAGAAGATGACGGGGGAAAAAAAATGACATACCACGTCTGACAAGAACATAAGACGCACCACGTCTGCCAAAAACATACCTGATACTGCTCAGTCCCTCCCTGTACTCTCACTGTCCTTGTACTGCTTCAAGAACTTAGTCAGATGTGGGGTAAAAGTCGTCAGAACCATTGGTTCACCAAGCCCACAGTCTTTCCCCATACCTTTTCTAAAACCACTTCTATGGTGAATTCCCTTTTCTCTAACATCACAGACATGTAAGTTTACCAAGGTCAGGTCTCTATGGGGCTTATGATAGTGGCCCGTGTGTAGGATAAGAAGGATGATGCAGAAGCCAAACTCATATTATGGAGCAAGAATAAGTTCAGAGAAGAAGGTAACTTCTCTCACCAAGAGCCACACATCCTGGCTCCTGTGTCTCGAGCATTGCTCCACAAGTGCTCAGCATCGTTCCACCTCAGAGTTGAACCCTTCACCCTCCAAAATACTACTGACCCTGAAACTCGTCCAGAGGAATTACACTAAAACTCGTCTGCAGGAATTACATTAAAACTCGTCCGCAGGAATTACACCAAAGCTCGTCCACAGGAATTACACTAGAGCAAATGTGAAAACAGAAATTTTGCCACTGGAACAGAACTTCTGAAAGTGTTCCATAATGTGCAATAGAAAACACGGATATCATGGCGCGGGCCGCATCTGCCGTGTGTGTGTGTGTGTGTGTGTGTGTGTGTGTGGCCAGAACCTAACCAGTTACAGAAAGTTTCCAGCTGGCGAGGCCTTAGGCAAGCCGACCCTCAAAATGTAACACATTATCCTTTCTTACGGTCCGTCTGGAGGTCCCGCTGTCCCAGGAGAGGTCACTTTAGGGGTCTAACTATCTCTGGGGTTACTGTACTTTGCAGGACGTTTGCGTCCCATCCAAACATACGTTTCTTGCAATAACTGGGAGAAAAAAAAATCAGATCAGCAACAGTTGTGACGTGTTCTTGCCCAAGCGGGAGAAGCCTTACGTGGGAGTCAACACCACTGGCCACTGAAGAAGCACATCTTCCTCGCAAGAGAGTAGAGCAGCTGCATACATTACCGCTAGCTCCATCAAAGCTACACTCCTCAGGTAGACACCAACCAAGAGCAATTTAGCAGTCAAGAGGGGTACAAGGTATCACACGATGCCTCACTGGTGGAGTAGAGGTGATGGTGGTGGTGGTGGTGGAGGGTGGACCTTGCACCGCCACTCGCCCTGATAACACGTTTCCCTGCCGTCTTAATTGCATACTTTAAAGTTAGGAGGTCTGGACGCAGCCGGAGAGGCCGCACCTCCACCACTCCATCAGGTGCCACATAAGCGCCCAAGACACATTCCTCAAATGGTTCACGCAGATCATACGCAACTCCACTCAGCAGTGAAGACTTACACCTGCACTCCAGGTGTGTACGTTCAACCCCTCTATCATCGTACAGGTATCATCACATTCCACATTTTAAGTAAAAAAAAGTGGAAAGAGATGATCACTTTACGTACAGTAGTGTATATATTTCTTGCATTATGTCTGACCAAGTTCTGTGGGAGAATCGAACACGCAGACAACCATTGGGACGACTCTATTCATGGTGAGTGGCGTCAAGAGGCAGTGTGTGTGACGGCCTGCTGGGTGCGTGACACATGTAATAAGAGTCTGTGGCACAGAGGAGTGTAATCAGGGACGGAAAGATATACTAACTTTTGAACTTTGACCGGAAAACTAAGAAATACAAGTTAGTCAACTGACAGACCAGCATGATGACTGGGTACACTCGACAGTGGAGGGTACAGTACTGTAGGCCACCATGATGACTGGGTACACTCGACAGTGGAGGGTACAGTACTGTAGGCCACCATGATGACTGGGTACACTTGACAGTGGGAGGGAACAGTGTGTGGACTGGACAAACCTTCCAGTGAAAATATTCATACGTACCAATAAAATTCGTCTTGAGCCAGCGACGTCCGTGCACAGGAACAAACATGGATCACAAGATAACCATAAAGTGTAATGATCCTTGGCCACAGATGGTGATCAACACAAGAGTGAACGTCCTTTGGAAATATCTTACGGCAGGAGCCAGAGGGAAAGTGTGACCCCAGGGAAAGCGAGTCATGCGTCGTGCGTTTTATCCTCTATAAGGAAGAGATGAGCAACGTAGGGGGGAAGGAGGGGTTCATGTCACGTGCGTGTGGTGGAGCCTCTTTTTTGGCGTCCTGGACGTGGATGGTATCGTACATCGTGTAGGTATTTGCACGATCATCATCAGGGCAGACGGTAGTGATAACCTGGGTAGGTTTAGGGGCTCCCTGAGGCATGCCATACGAGAGGGTGGGTGACTACTGTAACTCACAACTCAACCAGCCACATCCAGGTCGGGCCACATTCTTCGAGGGTAACGAGATACAACGACAGATTACGGTCACAGAGTGTTGTCGTGGTGTGTCTCCCTAGCATGGCTTCAGCCAGTTAATAAAACCCGAGGGATTTTGGTTAGGTCAGGACCGACCTATAATGAGAATGGTCTAACACGTCGTCTGTAACCTGTTATCTTGGATGATATAAGAGGCAAGATAACTCAATCACTGTGAATGTATATACATATACCTGGCAGCCGTGGGACGACTTGTACCCTGTCATTATGGACGTGTATAAAAACGTTAAATGTTTCTTCTGCTCTGGTATTCCAAGGAGTGAATCACAGTACCCGTGTGTGTGTGTTACTGCTGCCGCAGCTTTGAAAAAAATAAAAAAAAAACAGGAGTACGTTGATAACCACAGCCATGATGGTGGGACAACTAGGGGGGAGCGTAACGTAAGGCAACCAGTGTTATTTGCACCGCCAGCCCTGCTCAACCTCATCAAACATAACGCTCCCAGACGCTATGATTAATGACTGAATCAAATGAAAAAAGAAAAAGAAGATATTGTAGATGACACGTGGGTGTGAAGCTCTTCATTGTGCACAGTGAAGAATATAAGATAAAAAAAACCCGCCTGTCACTCCACTCACACTGAAATAACACACACACACACACACACACACACACACACACACACATAACATAGTATTAGGATCAGAAGTTATCATCTGGAGGTCAAAGATACAGTGATGTTATTCCTCATAAGTTCATGTTGTTGATGATGATGATGATGAAAGGTGTACGCTACTGGTTAAGACTCCAGGGATCACAGGAGTGATGGTGTGTTGGCTCGTGTTGTTATTCTAGGGTTTGTGGGTGACGGGGGTATCCGTGTCACCATCTTGGGCTGGGGATAAAAGGGGAACTTTAAGTCGTGGGGCAGATGGAGGATAAAACTTTAAGCAGAGAGAGATCCTGTTGGTGGAAACTGAGGGTAAAAGTTAAGAGGCAGGTGTCTGGCGAGGGGGCGCTGTATTACAGGGTTGAATGAGCGAAGTGTGGTCCAGCGGTTTCTACAGTTCTGATTGTTGTACACAACCATTTTACATAGAGCGCCAGTTTGCCCACAACGTTACAGAATATCTAAAAGAGTAAAGTGAAAATAAGTTCTTCATATAGAAGGCAAGATTTGTAGTCTAAGTATTGAGGGGAGATAATAAGAAGAGAAATAAGACACCTAAGGACACAGACAAAGTGTGGGTACTGAAAGCACAAACGTCAAATTTGCCAAGTAGTAAAACATAATGTTAATAGTTTAGGAAGACATATCTTGGGACGAGGTCTGCTATCACACAACTCCAGTCTGATGTTGGCAAACATACAAAAAAAAAAAACTTTGTTGACACTGTCTCAGAATTCGGCTCAGTCTTAAACCTTGGCAAGTAGTTACATGCATTCAGTCACTTACAAAAATTGCAAGGTGGCACTTAGTGAATCACATGTGCGAAAACAGCCTTGAAAACAAGATACCTGAAACTGTGTGAGTTAAAGAAAGGGTTGCAATTACTCCTACAACGTTACTCCTTAAAAGCCTGTCGCTCAAATGCAGAGGACACGGTCGACCTTTCCAGACAGAATTTTCGATTGGGGTAAGAGGTACAGGACATGATAACTATACACCCAGCGGGTATTCTGTTATGTGTATACATAATTTCTTTTGTGATGAGGAGGACTGAGAGAAGGGCACCAAAACACGAGCAACAACGCAGTGCTTTGTTAGGTAAGTACGAAGATGAGACAATGCAAGTGAAGCAACGTTATGGTAAGATGGTGAAGTAAGGCGAGATGAGGCTAGTATGGTTCCCATGGCGCTGGTGTTTGTGCAGCAGGTGAGGCAGGCGTCCTGAGGAAGACTTGTGTAGATTTTGGGTCTCGTGAGGCTTCTGCAGAAGAGAGGAAGCATTGCTTAGGTCCTGAATTAGGGGATGGTTCTCTCTGTGCTTTGTTATGCACTGGCGTGACCGTGGATCATACAGTTCAAGCTGCTTTTCGAGAAAGGCGGCGAGGTGGTTCCACTTGCGACAGTCGTAAATATTTAACTTGGGATGCTAGAAAAAAAAAACCAGCTTGAGAGCGATAAGAGAGGAGTCACGTGTGCGGCTAGGCTAGGCCTGGCCACTCCCCGGGCGGTAATGGTGGAGCGTAGGCAGTCCAGGTAAATCCTCTGGGGATAAAGGACGGATGATGAGTTGTGGCAGGCCATTTACGGCAGACCTCCTATTGCGAAGGTCAAACCTGGCCGACCTACGTAGGTACATGGCCTGAGGTGGCCTGAGTGGTAACCCTACGTCTGGTGGTAAGGGTACACGAAATCCTGTCATTTGTTCGTGCGTGATGCTGGTTGTGACCGTCTTCTCCATAATGTCAGGTCGCTGTCAGAAGGCTTATGTAAGATATGTGCAGTCACGCTGGGAAATGCTGCCAAAGACGAGCATCGACGATGGTTCATAGACTTAAGAACTGGAGGTTCTAGGACATAGAGGACCTCACGAAGGAATTATGTCCGCTGAGGGAAGATTTGAAATCATTAAGGTCAAGTAAAAAATCATAATGGAACGAAGTAAGGGTGTACAGGACCTTGCTCAACTTAAAGGATAGGCATACACTTTACACCATCAGGGACATCAACGATACGAAAGTGGAAGATGTTCAAATTAACACGTAGTTTACTGACCTTGTAGTATTTCCAACTCACTTATCAGCCGAGCGACTACGTTCATTCCCTCACGCTACATTACAACGAGCGTTTGAGGATACCTGAAGCAGCCTATATCGTCCGAGAATCTATCAGCAAACATGCTAATCTCGTTCACTCTACAGTAAATAACATAATGAAGATGATCCAAGACAGAGTCTGACAAAAAAAAATCTAATATTTGTGGTATATGAAAAGGTTCTCATTACCATATCAACAACTATAGCACTATAATCAACACAGGATGCTTTCTTCTATCATTCACAGTAGCCAGAGTAACCATGATGCTAAAATTCAGAAATGTCAGTCATTGTCCAGTCCATTACCACACCTGATGACAGAAAATGGTGGCTTGATTCAGGACAACAAAACCGTAGCAAAGACCTTGAAAGTAATTTTCTTTTACCTGTATTTACAAATGAAACCACAACTCAAAACCGAATCAAGTCCCATTACTAAGAGAAGAAAACATATCGTGACATAATAGCATAAATGCTTAAGATTACTAAGTCACATGGTATAGATGGGATTTTGCCTCGATGGTTAGGAAAGCAGCTGACTGGCCGTTAAACAAAGAGGAGTGAGTAATGGCCAAGCCTCTGATTGGTTAGACGTAGCAATTGATGTATGTCTGGGGAGCATTTCTCTTTCTCATATATACATATCAACACTATTGTAATTGTGCACTGCATTGTAAGATATCGAAATTCATGGACGATGCTAAAATGGGAAATAAATCCACAACAGAAATTGAAGGTCTGAAACTTCAAGCTTACACAGACAAACTGTGGGTGAGGTTCACAGGTGGGAAATGTATTTCAACTTTGATGAACGCAAAGTTTGACATATTTAACTTTGATGAACGCTAAGTTTGACATATTTAACTCTGATGAACGCAAAGTTTGACATATTGGAAGCTAAATTGAGAAGGAAAGCTACACCTTTACTTACGTTGAGATACAAAGAGGTAATGAAGAAAAAGAATCTATTGTCATTATCTACGATGGCCTAAAGCCAAGAAAGCAGTGTAGAGAAGCAGTATAAAGGGAAAACAAAATTCTTGGATTCACTGGTCGGGTTTTCGAATGTAAATTTAGGGAAATCATCCTCACTGTTTGCAACTTACTGGTTCATTTCCATTTTGAATACTGTGTTCAGTTTTCATCATCCCACTTGAGGAAAGACAAAGACAGAATAGTGTGAGTGTAGAGGCGAGTTACCAAGATGATACGCTGCATGTGAGAGAAATCTTATGAAAGCAGACTTAACGAAGTAGATCTATATAGCTTAGTGAAGGTTAGGAGGTGATTTACCACAGATCGATAGCTCGTGGGGAAACGTTTCACCTTCAATGGGCGAGGTACTTTTTCTTCATGAGAATTGTTTATATATGGAACGATTTACCAATCAGAGTAGTTAAAAGCAGTGCCACTGATAAGCTTAGAATAGATTTGATAAATATTTCGCCTCAGATCTACGACCGACATTTGCGTCTCCTTAATTATATCAAGAAGTTGCAGGCTTTTCTCTTCGAATAATCTGTATGTCTTTTTACTTCTACTTCAGTAATTCATATGTTCCTGTTCTCTACCATTACCACAAACAACCTCGTTAGGACCTAGTAGTCTGTTGCTGTTTCAATTCATTTGTACTGATTTGTACTTGTATTCATTTGTATTCACTGAACGGAATGAAAGTAAACAAAACGGCGGACCCAGATAAGTTTTATCCGATAACAACGACATGGGAAGAATATGACGTGGTTAAGCCCTTGACTGTTCCTTTCAGTGAGTCATTTACTACCGGGAATATCAGAGAGGAATAGAATATTGCAACACTGATGTTCGAAAAGGGTAAGAAATCACTTACCGGAAATCATCGTCCAATTAGCTGCAGTTTGTTGTTGGTAAACTAATGGAAACCATCATTTTGGACAAAACTGTAAACCATTCAGAGGCCCACCTCTTTGGAAACGATTCTCAGCAAGATGCTCGACGAAATCGTTCATGTCCAACAAATCTGTTCTGTATCGAAGCGGTGCGCAGAGTGGAACAAGTACCACCTTTACAGTCTTGATCACCGCAGCAAAACTGCAGTTAACCGAAACTTAGGAAAATACGACACAAATGTATACAGAGGAACGTACGAGAAGCCACATAGGGATATGACGTAACCTCCTTAACCAACAGACCGCCACAATAGCCACCATGACCACTGCATCCACCCACCACAACTACCATGATCCAGCAGAGTGGAGTCCTTTACATCACGTCGTGTTACCAGCGTTGTTCAAAATCAGTACAGCAGACATCCTCCTGCCAGCAGGGAACATGGTATCTTACACGTACATGGTTTCGCATCTTACACAACACACACACATCCATCTACAAGATCCCACTGTACGACTAGTACATGTGGGCGGACCTGTGCCAGGGACCCCCTAGGAACACACACACACGAGAGAAAACCAGACAATAACAAAGGAGGGAATGAGCAGTTTCGGAGGAAAAGTTCAGAGGGTAAGGGAAGGAAATCGAGGATGCATCAAAAATTAAGATGTAGATTGCCGTCCCAATCTGGTAAATAAGGTGAAATGAAAAAGAAAAATCTGTGCATTGGATTTTGTACATAAATGTTAATGGTTTGGTGAGGATATATATTTTGATTCAAGGATCAATAGGAAGAAATTAAGCCAAACATCATAGACTTTGTTGGGATTATAACTGACAAGGAATCACATCACACGTGGTGTTCCTATAGGGGTCCAAATCACACGTGGTCTTCCTCTAGAGATACATATCACAAGTGTTCCTCTAAGGATGCACATCACACGTGGTCTTCCTATGGAGAAGGCACATCACAAGTGGTCTTCCCATAGGGAGGCAGTTTATGTGGTCTTCCTATTGGGAGGCATATCACACGTGGTCTTCCTATAGGGATGCACATCACACGTGGTCTTCCTATAGGGAGGCACATCACACGTGGTCTTCCTATAGGGATGCACATCACACGTGGTCTTCCTACAGGGATGCACATCACACGTGGTCTTCCTATAGGGATGCACATCACACGTGGTCTTCCTATAGGTGCACATCACACGTTGTCTTTCTATAGGTGCACATCACACGTGGTCTCATAGGGAGTATGGTCTCCTAACATCACAGTGTCTTCCTATAGGGATGCACATCACACGTGGTCTTCCTATAGGCGCATATCACACGTGGTCTTCCTATAGGTGCACATCACACGTGGTCTTCCTATAGGTGCACATCACACGTGGTCTTCCTATAGGGATGCATTATAGTATGAAAAGAGAGGCAGTCCATAATAAGGTCCAGCACCTGGTGTAAGCAAAACACCTTTCAGTCGGTACGTTCTAAGAAAACTAACGCTTCATTGATCCTACATCCTCACTCTACTAACACACAGTTCCCTGAATTCCAACCAACCGCAAGACATTATCTTTTGAGGGAAAAGAAAAAAAAAAAAATGATAGAGAGTAAACGACTGGGATAGTGCGAGAAGCAGCAGGGGTGGCCACGCAGAGATGTGGTAAAAATGTTACTTTACGGGACTTTGTTTATGAGACTAAAACACCTTAGGTCGATAAGAGGCTGAATACATGTGGCGATTCAGGTCAACAGAATGTGTTCAAGGTCAGATTTTTGCACCAGAGCAGCAGCAGCAGCTAGGCTTCCTGTGATAGCCATCACCGACGGACTTCCACACGGGAAAAGTGGTCATTTTGTATTCCAGGTGGATTATATAGTGAAAGAGAGAGAGAGAGAGAGAGAGAGAGAGTGCTTTAAACACAGAGAGACAGAGACTATCTAGAGTAAGAGAACATGTTAGAAAAAAACACACGAATCTACAACGTTTTAAACATCTGCTTGACAGACGCAGATCGGGAACATCACCATAGACTCTGTGGTACTGTGCAGAGGTGGGTTCCACAGAGGATGACACAGACGATGACACAGAGAAAGAATCTCTTAAGAAGGTATCGAAAGGATGGTTGAACGACCACTGTATGAGAAACAGTAAACATTGTAGAAGAGGAGACAAAGATCAGACGAGAGATACAAGAAAACAAGAAGTCATTACTCATTATAAAACGAGGAGGAAGAGGAGGAGGAGGAGGAGGAGGAGGAGGAGGAGGAGGAGGAGGAGGAGGAGGAGGAGGAGGAGGAGGAGGAGGAGGAAGAGGAGGAGTGAGATATGGTTGATGAGTCAAGGAACGAAACCTAACTCGTAGATTTATAAGGGACAAGTTAATAGCAACGGAACAAATGAGTAGAAAAAAAAAACCGAGAAGGAGAATTTATTGTTACAGATGAGGACACATTTATTGATACAGATGAGGACATAAGTGATGAGTGGAATGAAATGTTTGACTGTGTGTTTGTTTCTACTCGAAAACCCAGGCGCACCGGTGTCAGCCAGGGAAGTGGAGAACACTTGTAGTATCCAGTGGTGCGAGGTGGCTCATGAAGAAATCAGACCAACAGATAGACAAGATGGTATCTCACCAACTGTAGTCGAAGGGCGCAAAGCGACTCTCGTCACACCACTGTTAATGTGGTTTAATGTCTCCCTTAACGAGGACAACTTACCAACAGAATGAGAGACAGACAAGGTAAACAGTAACGTCCGATGTGGATGAGATAGAAGTTGCCCTGAACTGCAAGGCAGTATCATAAGTGAGCATGACCTGCAAGATAATGGAAGATAAATACAGAAAATAAGACTAATTCTTGACAAACACAAACCATGTAAGCTGTAGACGAGAGAAAATCGTGCTGTACTAGACGAATCTCTTGAATTTCTCTGATAAAGTAAGTAAGTAAGAAGTAAAATCCTGAGAAGAAGAAGAAAGAAAAAAAGACGATATTCTAGTACAAGGAAGCGCCTGAAAATGTGCCCCACAGACGACTGATTAAAGTAGACTTTCAGGCCGGAGTTAGAGGAAGGCTCCATGAATGGACTGGCAACTACCTCGCTGAAACGAGGTGGTATCACGCACATATTTGGCTGGGATTCTCCACATTGTGATGATGGGGTGTGGGACACTGACTCCTTATGGCAGTGAAGGGAGACTCCCTATGGGAGTGATGGGAGATCCCCCCATGGTAGTGATGTGAGAGTCTCCACCGTAACGCTGGGGGCGTGGGAGTCTCCCAATAGTAACAAGAGACTGTGGAAGGCTTCCTGTCGTAGTAGTGATGATGGGAGACTCTCTGTAACAGTCTCTCTCAAACTGTGGGTCGCGAGCTGTCCACGCTGACCTAAAATAATATTTGTCTCTGCTACTAGACTAAACCCTGGCTGAACATGTGTGAGAAAAAGGAAATAAAAGTGGTTAGGATTCTATCTTTTTTTTGTTTCTTAACCCTTGTGGTAGTTACCTGGGCAAAGCTAGAGCGCCACGCCTCTGTTTGTTTAAGCCAGTAGGGATAATGGTAGGGTCGTCGCAGGGCACAAAGACCCGGACGTATGGGTCGTTGGACACATCCGGTTGAACAACACAGGTCTACAGCAATGATGGAGTATGAGAGGCCATCCCCCCTCCTACAGTAGTAAGGAGAGACGCCCTAGAGTACTAACGGGCTGTACAGAACGCCTGATGACATAGACAGAGGTGCAGTGGTTGATGTTATCGACCAAGAATCAGCACGGGCTAGTCTGGGGTCGGACCCCGCACGAGTTCAGAGCCCAGGTGTGGCAGTCGGCCTATACCCAACGCAGGTGTTCACTCACCCCTCCTTCGGGGCTGGTCTAGAATGGGGGCCTGGCTTAGACTGGGATGGTGTGTGTGTGTGTGTGTGTGTGTGTGTGTGTGTGTGTGTGTGTACACATACAGGAGTGAGGACATATATACTGTACAAGACGGGGCAATACGAGTGGAATGTAACATACAAATAGTGCTGAAGATAATCAACAGTTGGATGCATCATCAACCTCCACAGTGTATACTGAACATCCTTCACCTCCAAGGCCACAAGCTCTATGCAAAAAAAAAAAGGGTGAGAATAAACCTCCCATCGAACACTGACTCGGCAGTGAGACACAACGGGCTGCACCACGCGTGGCGCAAACATCCAGGAGCTCACTTCTGCTTCAGAGCCACCGCTCAGCCAGCACCTGTTAACCTGAAGTATGATCCTTGAATAGATGAGAATCTACCCAGCCCATAACACTACAGAGGACCTTTTATACATGAAGAATATTCTCAATCACCGTCTTGGGACTACCTAGATAGCTACCAAGACCCCCACAGTCCTACAGCAAAGTGAGAACAATTTTCTTTCATATTTGTTCATCATTCCCCACGTCAGCGAGTTAGCTCCAGGGACAGACGAAGATGAGGCCTCATTCGCTCAAGTCCATTCTGTATCCCACTATCCACAAGCAGGCCTGAGACAGACCTTTCCTCGTAATCCTCCGGCTGTTACATGTACTCTAGCTCAGTCCATTGGCAGCACTTCGCCTACTGCATACCACATCGCTCCATCTCACATAATCCCGTGCACGCCTTTCACCCTCCATTTCAGCGTACCTTTTCAGCTCTCTCAACCATACTCTTTCTATGACCACCCATCTCTTTTACCCTGTCATTACTCATTCCATCAATCTTCCACACACCACATATTGTTCTCATATATTTCATTACCAACACACTCACCCTCTTCCATACATTGTCTTCTACAGCCCATGACGAGCATCCAAACAACACCATAGGAACTACTATACCTTTAAACATACCCATTTTCACCCTCCCAGATGTAACCACACTTTTCATACGTTCCTCAGTGATCCTAAGAACTTCGTCTGCCCACCGCCCAATGACTCATCTTAGCTCCTATAGTTCCATTCACTGCCATGTCCACTCCCAGGTATCTAAACCAACTCACTTCTTCCAAGTTTTCTCCATTCAAAGTCACACTCCAACTAACCCGTCTCTTTGCACTGCTAAGCCTAATAACCTTGCTTTCTTCACATCTACTCTCAACTTTCTCCTTTCACAGAGTCTCCCAAACTCAGACACCAGCGCAGTGTCATCAGCAAACAACATTCGACTGACCTTCAAGGCCTCCCCACCACCTACAGACTGCTTACCTGCCCTTCTCTTCTGGCCCCCTGCATTTACCTCCCTTACCACCCTATCTATAAACAAATTAAACAGCTATGGAGACATCACTCCCACCCCCCTGCCGCAGACTAACCTTCACGTGGAACAATTCACCATCCTCTAAACGTACTTGCACACTCACCTTACTCACTTGCTAAATTCTCCTCAATACTTTTGATAGCTTTCCTCCACACTATATATTGTTAACATCTTCCACAAGGCATCTCTATCAACCTATCTTATGCTTTCTGCAGATCCATAAGAGCCAAATACAAGTCCTGTTTTTTTGTAATTCTTGCCCATGCATGTTCTTGAAAGCAAACGATTGATCCACACATCCTCTGCCACTCCTGAAACCACATAGTTCCTCCCCAGTCTGATGCTCTGTGCATGCCACCACCTTCTCAGTCACTATTCTTCCATGTAATTTTCCAGGTACACTCAAGAAACATATAACTCTATGATTCCAACACTTGCCTTTATACATTGGCACTATACATGCATAACTTTAGCCCTCAGACGCCTTATCATGATCTATGCACATAATGAAAATCTTAACTAGTGAACGGCACAATCATCCCCTTTCTTAAGAAATTCAACTGCAATGCCATCCACATCAGACATGCCTTGCCACATTCTATTTTATGCAAGGCTTTCTTTCACCACCTCTTCTCTTTTCACCAGGCCACTTGCCATGACTCTCTCATTTCTCATACATCTCCGACCCAAACATCCAATCATCAAATCGTTTCAACAGTTCTTCAAAGTACTCACTCCATCTCCTCTTCACCTCATCACTGTCCATCTGCCCCGACCACTGATGTTCTCATCTGTTCACTTGCTTGAATCACACTGTAAACCTCCAGAAGTCTGCTGACACTCGCTCATCCGAACTCTCATTTGACCTCTTTTTTCAGCCCCTGCACCTTTCGCTTGACCTCCTGCCGTTTTCTTTTATACATCTCCTAATCATTTGCACTCCTTCCTTGTAAGTACCGCCCATACATCTCTCTTTTCCCTTTCACTTCCAAGTTTACTTTATCATCTCTCTACTCACCACCTTTTCTCACCTGTCTACCTCCCACCTCCCGCACACCACACACTTCGCTCGCACGTGACAGCACTGCATCCCCAAACATCTCCAGTTCCTCATCTACTCCCCTAGCTTCGTTTACTTTCACCTTTCTACACCCAATATCTCCTTATATTTCTTCACACAACGCCCTTTTGTAAACTCGCTTACCTTCATCACCCTCATATTATCCATACCATTTCTGGTTCTCCATGAGCCTCTACTGTATGAGATATCAGGTTAACCAATGGAAAAGAAGCAGTTGTAACAGACTGGATTGGCAGGAAGCACCCACCACGGTCCCTCGTGACTACCGTTATCTTAAAGTGGATATTTATCATCCTCTGAGTCGGCAGTGGAACTGATGCCAGGGATGATACCATAGGACCAACAACCACTTACAAAGTCGCCTTGATGTGGCATTTGTGTGGACTGAGACTTAGCTCAAATCATGCCTGTGCCAGAAACGTTAGGCAAAAGTAATAAAGAAAAAAAATACATGAACCGTTTGATACTATTAAGGGGCTCAAAACAAACTGGAAAAACAGGAACACTGTACATCAGCAGAGTGACATCACAACACTCAGCTGGAACACTGCCATCTATGCTAAACATGCAGTATGTGAGGTTCCATTTACTGAGTGTGAGCTGGATGCAGCCCTCACCAAGGGACAACGGTAGTGCCCCCGAGGAGGAGGAGGAGGAGGAGGAGGATGAGAAAGATATCACTTATGATATCACTAGACATCCAACACGTGTACCTGGTAACCCAGTGTTAAAGCTGTAAGGTACGAGTCGTGTTATGGGTGCGTTACCTCCTCCCTGGACCAGCGGTCTTGCACTAATACCAACGTACGCTCACCCTGCAGGACCTCCTCCCATCTCCCTAACGAGTCGTTGTTTTGATATCTCGAGCGGACGGTGCTCAACAGACGACGAAACCGAATCAAAGGAAATATGTTCCTTAATATTATGGACATCACTCATTTGAAAATGTATGCATAACTATATAACAAATTTCTCAACAGTTCGTGGGAACAGACGGTACAAATACGCCAGATTTCTTGAATTGAAAGCTGCATTTGATATTGTTAATGGGCGAGTTATGTTGTATGAGCTAGCTTTAATGGATCGACTCACGCATTGATTATTCGGTAATACCTTTAACAGAGGTGAAGTTAATGATATGTAACCTGGGAATCCTTGTGGAGTAATAAGTCTCAAATCATCTCAAGTACTAATCAGCGCATTACTTGAAGTCAGTCCAAGAAAGTCCCAGGAATATCATTATGAGTCATACTGATGATATTCGCAGACACATCAAAACAAAGCGTGAAATACAAACTGTTCTTAACTGTGTACACACACACACACACACACACACACACACACACACACACACGCACACACACACACAGCCTTTATCATCTCAAAAAAGAGAAAACAAGTTACCCAGTGCACTTGAACACGTACAGAAACTCCAGACTGAAATAATAAGTAGCATAAGATGGAAATAATGAATCTTTGTGAAGCAAGCAGAGGAGTGCAGATACTAAATGATTCTTTTTTTATTATAATGAAATTTGTCACACAAAACACGTATATGTAGAAAGTAACCAGATCAGACGACGACAAGATGTAAACATTATTAGATCAAGGTTAGGATGTCGTCACTTCTACCTATCAGAAGGTGTAAACAATTAGAGTAGTAAAGTCTGAAGCCAGAGATATGGACACAAACAAGAGCGCAATGTCTTATATTATAGATAAAAAGAAAAAAAAAAGACATTTGAGATAGATTCAAGCAAACCCAGCCAGAAATGACACACCACCTTACAGTGTTGCTGGTATTCAAATACCTGAAATTCTGGGAATGTGGCCACTTTTTATAAATAACCTGTAAACTTACTGCATGAAAGAGTGTGTCAGCTTATGTAATGAACAGACTTTGCAGAATCTTAAGCTATAATCGTCTGTACTCTGAGGCATGACACAAACCTTTGTGACTCCTGTCATCCCTTCGTGTTAACACTCACATGATCAACATGAAGTGCTCAATAAACTAAACACTGATAACGCTAGCTATCTACAGCACTCTCGATATTAATGATGGGCGACTCCCTGTATTGATAATAGGGTGAGGGAAGACTCCCCACAGTAATGATGGGGTGAGGGAACCATTCTCACCACACAGATCATATTACAGCGGATCATGAGTTCCCCTGTAGAGTGGTGTCGAAGTAAGACATGTCTGAATGACATGTAACGCGTTCCTTTGCTTCAAATGGAGAAGTCATTTCCTTTTATAAGCTTTCAGTGTCAGTACAGGAGACCCAGGCCTCAGTGTCAGTATAGATGACCCAGGCCTCAGTATCAGTACAGGAGGCCCAGGCCTCAGTGTCAGTACAGGTGACCCAGGCCTCAGCGTCCACAGAGGAAGCGTTCCCATATGGTGATGAGATGAAATAAAGTATTCTGAGGGATTGTTGGAATGGTTTGATGATAGGGTGGCAGATGCAGGATGTATGGGTTGGGGAGGTAAGCGAAGTGAGAGTCGTGAAGAGTGGTTTGGTGAAGAGTGGAGAGGTAGTGAAAGCCTTGCATCAGATGGAATGTGGCAAGGCGGAAAGTGTATATGGGACTGATGTTGAATTTCTCACGAAAAGGGTTGATTGTGTTGTTGACTGGTTGACTAGGATTTTCAGTGTGTGCATAAATAATGGTGAAGTGCCTGAGGATTGGTGGGATGCATTTATAATGCCAGTGTATAAAGGCAAGGGGGGACAATAATATGTGCTCGAACTTCAGAGGTATGAGTTTGTTGGGAGCACTTGTTGAGATGTACGGGAGAGTGGTGATTAAGAGGATCGAGGTGTGCAGAGAACATCAGAGGAACAATGTAGTTTCATGAGTGGTAAGGGATGTGTGGATCAGCGGTTTGCTTTGAGGAATGTGAGAAAGTATATGATATGGTTGATAAAGGTGCCTTGTGGAAGGTCTTAAGAATATATGGTGTGGAAGGAAAGCTACTAGAAGCAGTGAAAAGCATTTATCAGGGCGCTTATAAGGCATGCGTGCGAGTAGGAAGAGAGGAGAGTGAGCGGTTCCAGGTGAAGGTTGGTCTCCGGCAAGGGTGTGTGATGTCACTACGGCTGTTTGACTTGTTTATGGTTAGGGTGGTGAGGGAGGCAAATGCAAGGGCGATTATGCAGTTTGTAAGGAGTGAATGAGACTGAGAAGTGAGGCAGTTGCTGTTGCTGTTGACGTAGAACTGGTGAGAAATTGCAGACGTTGGTAACTGAGTTTAGGAAGTTGAGAATACATGTGAATAAAATGAAGGGTATTAGGTTTACCAGAGCTGAGGGGCGTGAATTTGAATGGATGAAATTTGGAAGAAGTGAAGCGTTTCCGATACCTGGAATACACTTGGCAGCGAATGAAACCATAGGAGAGAAAACGAGTCATAGGGTGGGTGAGGGGAGAACGCTTTTGGATCATTGAGGAATCCATAGAGAAGTCGTTAACTGGGAAAGCTAAAATGGGTTGTTTGAAGGTACATGGCATGGGCTATAGCTGAGGATGTGCGAGGGAGGTTGGATGTATTAGCAATAGAATGTTAAAGGACAATATGAGGTGTGGGGTGGTTTGATCAAGTGAGTAATAAATGAGTAAATGAGAGATGTTGTGATAAGAAGAGAGTGGTTGAGGGATGCGGTGTGGTGAAAGATGCGGACTGAGAGAGGTGAGCTGAGATGCCGGCAATATAGCCACTGTACAGCTAAAACCGGCAACATATCAGTACAATTAGATCGTCAAGCTGGTGGTTCTAGTTCAACATATCATCTAATACCATATCTTTTTACAAAAACTTTTATAACTAAGGTTATGAGAAAATATCGCTGTAGATAACTACATAAACAGTTACATTAGAGTTAATTTCCTTACATTATTAAGAAGTCTCGAAATTTGAGACCTTGCGCATCACAGGCGTCGCCCGTACGGGCATGCGCAGGCAAAACTGCGCAGCAGAGCCAACAGGAGGATGACGTCAGGCACACAGAAACATCAGAGTAAAATTTCATCTTTGTAATATTGATTTACGCTCGAGGGTCGGACCCGAGACAAAGACTGAACATTTACATATGGTAATTGACTGCACTGTGATCAACTTTGATTAAAATTTATGGAAAAAAGGACCCCAAAAATTTTTGGCACACTGTTAAAACTTTATTGCCTCCGTCCAGACTCCTTATCTCCCTCTCTTTATGGCTCTCCTTTCCTCTCTCTCCCTTCATGTCTCGTCTTCCCTCTCTCGATGTTCTATTCTCCCTTCCTGCATGTCTTCCCTTCCTCCCTTCACGTTTTCCTCTCCCTTCTGGTGTGTCATGCCCTCCCTAGCTGCACCTATTACCCTCCCTCTCTTCATTTCTCGCCCTTCCTCCCTACATGTCTGCTACTTCTTCCCTCCCTTCCTCTATTCCTTACCCTCCCTTCCTCCATGTCTATCTTAACCCTATCCCCAGCAAATCACATCCTGCCTCCTTCCATTTCTTGCTATCCCTTCCTCCTCCCTCCCTTCACGTATTACCCTCCCTCTCCGCATGTCTTTCCCTCCCTTCCTACATATTTTGTTCTCCTTCCCTGTATGTCTTACTCTCATTCCCTCCCTATCTAAATGTCTCCTCTTTCCTCTCCCTGTATGTCTTGCTTTCCATCCCTCACCTGCTTGTCTCGCCCTCCCTCGCTCCCACCTTGCAAGTCCTGCCTTTCCTCCCTCACTGTTTGCCTTATCCATTCTTCCTCCCTGCATGTCATGCCTTCCCAACCTTCCCTTCCTTCTGTAATCTGTCCTCCGTCCCTGCAGTTCTCGCCCTTCCTCCCTCTCTCCATGTCTAGCCTTCCCCCTCCACCTTCTAGTATGTCTTTCCCTCCCTCCCTCCCCTCCTGCTTGTCTTGCCTTCCCTCCCTCCCCCCCTGCACGTCTTGCTCTTCCCTCCCCTCTGAGCGTCTCTTCTTCCCTTCCTTCCCTCCCTCCCTGCAGGTCTGGTCCCTCCTCTCTTCCCCCCTTCTATTCATAGTGACCAACATGGCACGAGCAAATATCTGCCCCACTCGAAGCCATGATGTTCCTCCAAAATATAAGATTAAAAGATAAACCTCTTGGGGGTGGAGAGTGTTATGAGAGAGATACAGGGAATAAGGCAGAGAAATCCACAGATTTGTAGTACGAAAAATGATGGAGGTATCATAACGTCCAATCCTCGTATGGTTGGTCTCCACAGAGAAACTAAGGAAAAATATATGTTTTGTCCTCTCTCTCTCTCTCTCTCTCTCTCTCTCTCTCTCTCTCTCTCTCTCTCTCTCTCTCTCCTTGTATACTTTCTTACACAGGGTTATATAAACAAGAAAGACAACAGGAGAACTGATGGCTCATAACGAGGTTATTTGCTTCGACTGGCTAAAGACTGGTAGAAAAAAAAAAGGACATTGATAGACGTGGGAAAACTTGTGGAAACGAGAGCAATGCCTCGGTGCTGTGTAGGATCTGAAGTCTCCAGCAGGTTGTTGTGTAGGAGAGCTGAGGGTATTTGTATGAGTGAGGAGGTAGGTTGACAATATATATATATATATATATATATATATATATATATATATATATATATATATATATATATATATATATATATATCTGGGACGGCTTCAGTAGTGACAGAAGTCTGTTTGGTGTAAATAGTGTGCAGTTAAACGGGGCTGGGATGGCACGGTTAGGCAGGTTACTTGGCGAAGAAAAATTGAAAGGTATTTAGCGAGACTGAGTTACGTGGAATCCTATTAGATGCGGGAAGTCAGTCTTCATCAGTCCAAGGCCATGAATGAAGGAGTGTGGCCGCTGGATGAGAGTGGTGTCAGGTCAGGGGGGGAAGTCGGCCAGGCCTGGAGAAGCTAGCTAAACCTCGAGAGTCAGGTCAGGAGAGGGGTCAGAGCAGCTATGGGGTACAGGTCCGAGGAATGCGTTGAATATATAAATGCTGTCGTCCAGGAAATTATAACTGAAGGTCGCTGTCGTATTCTACATGATGATAATGCTTTCTAATTCAACGTCAGAATAATACATTTAAACAGAGCAAATGAACAGTTCACATACTGTTGACTGGACCACTGAATGAGACGACTCCCAGTAACTTAACAGTAATGTACAGAACTCTGTACCAAGACAAAGAAAAACACGTCAGTGTTTGTGAGGAAATGTATGTGAGGAAAGGAAGAGTCAAAGAAGCAACGCACAATAACAACCACATTAGATTTAAGTAACGGTGTTGTTGGCTAGGATTTATAAACAGGTAATCAAAAGGCAAACAGATTAACTGACTGTACAGACGAGGAATGTCTGCAACAAAGCATTCCAGACCCAATGTGAGGTAAACTATGCTTTATATTCAGTCACAACTGCAGATAGGGATTTAATTAGCTTTTATGAGGTCGGGGAAAAAAAGTTGGGGAAATTGACCATCAATATCAACAGATTTCCTTTTAAATGGTAATTTGATTATAAAAAGTTGATAATTAAATTCAGTTTATCAAAATCAGTTATACTGCCAGAGGGTCACATTCATAATATTAACTCAGACTTTTAGATGGAAGTGCAATGGAAAAGTTGTGTAACTTTAGAAAAATATGACGTTATAAGTGATACAATATTGTTAGGAAAAATTAGTAACGAAAAAAAAGAAAAGAAATGCACAAGATTGGATGATTACTGAGATTTAATTACACGTAAAAGTAATGCATACAGGAAAGCTATACAAGGAATACAATGTATAGGATCATTTCAATATATATATATATATATATATATATATATATATATATATATATATATATATATATATATATATATATATAAATATATATATATTCCTATGAGTCCATGGGGAAATATAACACGATAAGTTTCCAAGTGCACTTTCGTGCAATAATCACATCATCAGGGGAGATACAAAAAAAGAAATATAACAGTCAGTTGATATAAAACGAAGAGACGTAGCTACAACGCCTTTTGGCGAACAAGTGACTACCCGAATGTAGTAAGGGAAAAAATATTAAAAGAAAACAAAAATGGAAAGTACAATTTTGTACAATGTTACGAAGATTCGTAAAACAGTATTCAGATGTATCTTTGGAGAGATGAAGAGACGTTTGAGATGCTATAGCCAGATTGACTAAAAATAATATAGATGACGGCATCTTAAAAAAAAATGATACAGATGATAACACGCATTTTGATTACGTTTTCGTTGTCAAAGATTTTTTTTCGAATATACCCAGAACAAAAAACGAATTTCCAGCGTCACGTAATGAAGAAAATGTAATGCTATATGACATTCAGAGCCGCGTGGAAGCACTTACGTATATAGGAACGTTTCAGCTGGATTAGGTCCACTCGTCTGATGACCCTTCTACCACAACACAGAGAGGAAGTTAGAAAAAAATGATATTTCCGATCACTAAGATGTTCAACAAAACTGGAAAAGCTTCCAGTGATCGGGAGCTTGACAACAACACACACACACACACACACACACACACACACACGCACACACACACACACACACACGCACACACACACACACACACACACACGCACACACACACACACACATATATATATATATATATATATATATATATATATATATATATATATATATATATATATATATATATATATTTATCCCTGGGGATAGGGGATTAAGAATACTTCCCACGTATTCCCTGCGTGTCGTAGAAGGCGACTAAAAGGGGAGAGAGCGGGGGGCTGGAAATCCTCCCCTTTTTTTTTTTTTATTTTCCAAAAGAAGGAACAGAGGGGGCCAGGTGAGGATATTCCAAAAAAGGCCCAGTCCTCTGTTCTTAACGCTACCTCGCTAACGCGGGAAATGGCGAAGTTTAAAAGAAAAAGAAAAGAATATATATATATATATATATATATATATATATATATATATATATATATATATATATATACAGAGAGAGAGAGAGAGAGAGAGAGAGAGAGAGAGAGAGAGAGAGAGAGAGAGAGAGAGAGAGAGAGAGAGACATTCTGGGAACATCTTGGGAAATGAAACACGAAGACCCGGACGCTTTCGTGATAATTCACATCTTCAGAGACAGAGTCTGTCTCTGTATCGCTGGAGATGTCATCAATTATCACGAATGTGCTCTGATCTTCGTGTCTCATTTTCTTTGTGTTTACCAGCATATTCCCGAATCACATGTTCTTTCATGATTTATCTGCATATTATATATATATATATATATATATATATATATATATATATATATATATATATATATATATATATATATATATAATATGCAGATAAATACGGAGATAAAGTGTGAATTATATGTCATCTCAATTTTCACTTTATTCTTGAAATACAAAGGATGTTTGGGGCACACGAACGCCGACCATCTTTCGTATAAATACTTAAGAATGATACAACGTAATATACATAAAGAACAAGAACAGGAATGGTTCACATTTAGTGGTACGTCGCAGATAAGAACGGTAACGGAGGTAATATTTTGGTGGTGGGAGCTACGTGCCTTTTCAAGTGCGTGCGAGGCAGTGTGGTCTGCAAACTAGGTGGGTCAACTGGCGGAGGGGGTTTGCCTCAGGCCTCCTGCACCCGGGGAAGTCGTGTGGAGGTACAGAGCGGGGTGAGGGGGGTGTCATGTGAGGTGGAGTGGTGAATATCTGTAGGACATCTAGCCGGTCGTTTACTTTGATTTATGAACGGATTATATTCTCCCACGTCCATGGCTTCTGTTGTGTGTAGTTTGTGTAAGGTCGAGGCAATGTGTTTCATTATCATCTTGTTTTCAGTAATGGTGCTGGCGAGTGAGATTTATATTACGTTGCTGTTAAATATGTATTTTGTGGCCTCATTTATCTAAAGACTAAAGTGAAAAATGATGATACAGCACACTTAACTCACACTTTACCTGATAAAGTATGTGGTGAGAATATTTATATATATATATATATATATATATATATATATATATATATATATATATATATATATATATATATATATATATATATACGCGCCTAGGAGTCGAACCCAGGCTGCCAACAACCTCAGGCGGGTACAGTAGCAAAAGCCTGTCTGTGTATATGCTATCTAAAGTATAGCACCAGGTCTCCGGCCAGCGACTGTGGTGGGCCTAATGGGCGAGACAGATCACCTTACCCATCACTAGCCTGACTCACCTGCCCACCTCCCACCTTTCGTATGTCACACACACGTAACACTGCTTCCAGAGATACCTCCCATTCCTCTCCCACTCCCCCTAGCTTCGTTTACTCTCACCTTTTGCCCTTCCACACTCAATCTCTCCTGGTATTTCACGCTTTCTTCTTCATGTATTGGCTACTTCCACATACACTCAGACACCCTACCCTGAGCCATCGAGGAGGACGAGCACTTCTTGCTTGGCTCCTTTCTTTGTTTCGTCCCCTAGACACTGAAAACAAGAGGAGAAATTCTAGCTCCCCAATGCACCCTCCCTTTGTCGCTATCTACGACATGCAGGAAACACATGAGTAGAATTGTAGGACATATTTTGTCCAGCTGTGGTCACTCTACTTGAGGAAAGACAGATAGCACAGAGTGAGTACAGGAGCGACCTACTAAGATGATTCCTAGACTCTCAGTGAGAAACAAATCCTTTGAAAGCTGAATAAAAAAAAAGAAAGAAAACTGGATATATCTAACTTAGAAAAGAAAACGTTAAGAAGTGATCGAGTGTAAGTATTCATCATCATCATTGAAAGAGTTCCGGTAACCTCGATCTTACGAGCCTACTTAAAGATAGATTCGTCTGATATCACTCATAGTAACGGGTATTTATTTACCCTAGGGCAAACGTTTTACCGCAAATGAGGCGAAGTACCTCTTCCTCAACAGAACTGTTGACATTTGAAACTGAGACTCACTCATCAGAGTAGTTGAAAGTAATACCATAATTACACCAAAGCATAGACTTACGGACTGTTTTGTTTCAAACACATGACTCACATTATTTGTACCTCAGTTATAAGTCTACAAGTCTCCCTTACAGTAAAAATCTGCGTGTCTTTCTGCTCCTCTACCACATCAATCGATGATTTTCCGATCTCCTCCACTATCACAAACAGCCTCGTTAGGACCCCGTGGTCTGTTCCTGTATGTTGTATACAGTTAAATATACATATACATATATTTTTCATGCATACTTATCACATGGAATCGATGTAAGCCTTTTCACCCATACGTGCCTGGGATCGAACCCGGGACCATATGGATGGTAACAAGAGACCAAGACTGTTATGACACGATCATGTTAAAAGTTACCCGTCTCAGACCACGTTTTCTGTGATTACCACTGAGATGTCACGTCACTTGACTGTGACGTGACTATACCAGCAAGAGAATGAATGTGACCGAATGGGGCCTTTCTCCGCGTGTATCAGGCGCTCCCTCGCTATCGCAGGAAACTTCAACCATGAAATATATATATATATATATATATATATATATATATATATATATATATATATATATATATATAGATAGATAGATAGATAGATAGATAGATAGATAGATTAGATAGATAGATAGATAGATAGATAGATAGATAGATAAATTCACCAACCAATCAGGTATAGCGCACGCACAACACTCACGCCCCATACCAGCAACATCAACACAAAAGCAACATACAAAGTACATACCCTCACAACATTAACTGACACCAGATCTGGACGGGAAAAAGATTCCCTCAACATCCCAAGCATTCACTTCATCCACTTCAATGTAAACAATACCCCACCTACCTGGTCTTCAATCTTCTCAACAGTAAATGTAACAAGGCTGCAAATCGCACAAAACAGAGCACCGAGAACAATCACAGGCTGAGTAGCAACCACAAACGCTCAACGCTACACAGTGAAACAAAGATCCACCCCAATACAGTCCCACCTGAACCTGCTCGGCACTGAGTTTTGAGCAGCAGGACCAGACCCCCTCCCACGCTAGCCACTTCTAAAACGACCCACCGACCTCCCAGTAAAAATACAATGCCTATCCCTGCCTCACACTTGTAGTAACCTCTACTTGCGGATTCCCCCCATCATCCCTTCCCCCCCACCTAACAAATGGAACACAAACAAAACACACACACACACACACACGCTGAAATAATCCGGCAAGCACTCAACAAACAACCTCTCAACTCAGTCGATCAACTCAAACCCTCCGGACCAACACAGCCACACGTCCCAAACACCAGTCACACTCTCCCCCTTACACTCTGGACATAGCCCATCACCACAATGCTACAAATACCATTTCATGTGTTTTGGGTGCAGGTGACTGAATGTTCCAGCAGTTTTGACGCAAGAGACAGGGTAATAGTGGTGTGTGATTTAAAGGCGAAAGTGCATTATGTGACAGTCTCGGTTACACCTGGGGGACATGGGGTACTCAGTAATGTGAATGGAAATGGTGAATAGCTTTGTGGGGTTGTGTGTTGAAAAAGGACTGGTGACTGGCAATACCTGGTTTAAAAAGAGGGACATTAACACTTATACGTATGTGAATGGGAAAGATGGTCTCTGGGCATTACTGATAAGAGTGCAAAAGAGAGACTTTTGGATGTGCTGAGAAGGGCAGCTGAAGGAATGTCTGATCATTACTTAGTGGAGACCGAGGGTGAAAATTTGCCAGATGCTTTAGGAAAAGAGGAAACGTTGTGGATGAGAAGAGAGTGGTGAGAGTAAGTGAACTTGGAAAGAGTCTTGCGTGAAAAAATCGCACGAGAGATTGAATGCAGAATGGCAAAAAGTGAGAGTAAACGAAGCTAAGGAGTAGGAGGTATTTATGGAAGCAGTGGTTGCATGTGCGAGAGATGCGCACTGCATGAGTAAAGTGGGATATGGGCAGGATAGAAAGGTTAATGGGTAGTATGATGAAGCAAAGCTGAGAGTGAGAGAGAAAATACAGGTATATTATGGTCCGTACTTAACGTGGAAGGAGTGAGAATGTTTGGGAGATCAAGAGGATGTTGCATGGGTTGTTAAAGAGGGCAAATTAGAGTTGGGGGGTTAGCGAGTATCAGTAAACTTCAGGGATAATAATATGTTTTAGAAAAAGTTTTACAGTGTGTAAAAATGAATAGAGAATATATGGGAATATTAATGAAGGGTTCAAATGGGGAAGTGTTAACAGGTAGTGATGAAGTGAGGAGTAGCTGGAGTAAGTATTTTGAAGGACTATTGAATGTGTGTGGTGATAGGCTTACAGGTGTAGGGTTTTGAGGTTGTAATGTTTTGCGAAGCGAGATGGTCATGGTGAGTGGTTTGGTGAAGAGAGAAGTGTTGAAAATCTTAGGTGAGACGTAATTTGGGAAAGCGGCTGGAGTGATTGGTACTGCAATTGAACTTACGAAAAGGGGGCGACTGTGTTGTTGACTGGCGAGTTAGAATTTTCAGTATATGTCTGGACATAGTGAGGTGTTGGAGGAATGGCGGAATACATGTATAATGCCATAGCATAAAGACATGAAGATGAAAGGCAAAGTTCAAACCACAGAGGCATGTTTGTTGAGTATACCTGGAAAGTCGTATGGGAGAGTAGTGACTGAAAAGGTGAAGGCATGTACAGAGCATCAGACTAGGGAGGAACAAAGTGATTTCAGAAACGGTAGAGGATGAATGTACCATGTGTTTGCTTTATAGACTATGTTAAGAAACAGCTGGGTATGTATGTTTCATCAACGAATCTGTAGAAAAAATATGATAGAGGTGACAAAAATGCCTTGTGGAAGGTCTTAAGAGTACATGGTGTGGGTGGGAAGCTTCTAGAAGCAGTAAGATCTTATTAAAAGTTATAAGACGCGTTATCGAGGTATACGTGTGTGTGTGTGTGTGTGTGTGTGTGTGTGCGTTTAAAGTATATAGCCAATCTTTGGGTATTCAGTTTCCTTAGAATCACTATAATATGGAAAGCAGTACTTCGCATTATAATGTAAAAGAAGCAGAACTTTTAGCACTATAGCCAGAAAAATATACCGTAGATGATATTTGCAACACGCTGGTCAGACTGCAAATCTGAAATACGCTATTGAGTCTTGATCATCAAATCCTATGAAAGGAAAAATAAAAAGTCCAGAGAACGAATACAAGGAAGAGCAACAAAACTATTTCCGTTACTCAAATATAAACCACAGGATGAAAGTTTTAGAGATCTAGATAATTTTCTCAAAAACCCATTCGCACATTTCGATGAAATCTATAAAAATTTTAGAAATTCAAAATGATTTTGAGTATGATACAACTCACATTAATTTTTCACGTCAGACAGAGGCACAATAACTAGAAAACGTATAAAAAGTAAAGAAAATGTAATTAAAACGTGTACAGACTTTTATAGAACGCGGTATTAAAATTTCATCAGATATTTGCAATGAGGAAACTTTAGATACATCCGAAACACGAATAGAAAGATAGGCTAATGAAAATAATTATAAATTAATGAAGAATGACGTTGTAATATGGAAGTATTTCATCTTTTTGACAGAGTAACGCCTGTGGTCCCTCTGCTGAGAAGCCGACGGCTGAACGTACATCAGAACGTTTTCCATTCCTCATTTCCTATAGAATTTCCTAGACAGTATATTCTCTTTCATGTACATGGTGTCCATTCACAGATATTTTTCCTCACTGGCTGATGTACCACAGAGAATGGTGAATGGTGGGGAGCTTTCTCCGTTACTATCCTTTGTCTTTCTATACGTAGATAAAGGAACCTAGCTTACTGTTACTATCCTCCAGCATAAAACCTCGCCATAGACCATCAGGTCATCAGCTATATACTCCCACATACTCCCTATCTCCCTAAATTTCCTGTCTTCCCTTCTCCCTACATTTCCTGTCTTCCCTTCTTCATACATTTCTTGTCTTCCCTTCTTCATACATTTCCTGTCTACCCTTCTTCATAGGTTTCCTGTCTTCCCTTATTCATAGGTTTCCTGTCTTCCCTTCTTCATAGGTCTCCTGTCTTCCCTTCTCCCTACATTTCCTGTCTTCCCTTCTTCATACATTTCCTGTCTTCCCTTCTTCATACATTTCCTGTCTTCCCTTCTTCATAGGTCTCCTGTCTTCCCTTCTTCATACGTTTCCTGTCTTCCCTTCTTCATAGGTCTCCTGTCTTCCCTTCTCCCTACATTTCCTGTCTTCCCTTCTTCATACGTTTCCTGTCTTCCCTTCTTCATAGGTCTCCTGTCTTCCCTTCTCCCTACATTTCCTGTCTTCCCTTCTTCATACGTCTCTTGTCTTCCCTTCTCCCAGCTTGCGTGTCCTGTCATCCTCTGCGGAACACAAGACTGATCTACGCCTGCCGTCCAGACTACATAACATTCTCAGAATTACTTTTGTATCGAACGTTCTCTTTTTCTTTCTTCCATTTTGCATCTTCAGCAAAAAATACATTTAAGGCTCCTGGTCCGGCCCTAGGCAGACCAGGGTAATGATTGATGTTCCAGTAAACAAATCCCATTACCTTCGTAGGAAGTGTTGGTGCTGTATACGACCGCCTGAACCGGGAGGGAGGGGAAGGAGAGGTTAGAGGGAGAGGGAGGTCCTGGGGGTTCTTGGAGGCCAGGGAGGGCGGCTGGGGGCCTTGCATGCAAGGACGGGAAGGGGGGGGATCGGGGGAGCTGGGTTCCCTTCCTCTTGAATTCTAGACACGCCACATATGACCTCATGATGCTACTGCAAACCAGTGACATCACTCTTCCCCTGGGAGAGGAAAAGGATGAAGATGGGAGGGAAAAGAAAAAGAAAGGGAGTTGTGTGAGAGCACAGTGGGAGAAGGAAGGGTATGGTGAGGGTGAGAGGGCAGTGGGACAGGGGAGAGGGAAGGGCATAATACTGTAAAGGTGAGATGGTAGTGGATGAAGGTAAGGGGATAGGGGATGGCATGAAAAGGGTGAGAGGTCACTAGAAGAGGGGAGAGGGTGAGGGAGAGCGTCACAAGGGGAAGCAAAAAATAAGAGATTAATTTTCCTGAACTGGGAGAGTAGAGGAGGAGTGAGGTGAGGGACGCCATGTGACCTGTGGTGGAGCAGGTGGAGAGGGGGGAGGAGCGGTAGGAGGTGGGGGAGCAGGTGTGGAGGGGGAAGTGTAGTAGCAGGCGCTGAGAGGGAGGTGAAGGAGCAGATATGAAGAGGAAGGTGAGGGAGCAGGTGTTGGGGGATATGGTAATGGACCAGGTATGGAAGAGTTAGTGAAGGAGCAGGTGGAGAAGGGAAGGTGAGGACGACAGAGGGGCAGGAGGGCTGATGACAGAGGGGCAGGGAGGGCTGATGACAGAGGGGCAGGAGGGCTGATGACAGGAGGGGCAGGGAGGGCTGATGACAGAGGGGCAGGGAGGGCTGGTGACAGAGGGGGCACGGAGGGAGGGAGGGGTATTGCAAAGGGATAGATAAAGTGACAGAGGAAGAGTGAGGTAGGATGGATGGGTAGGGGCAGGTTGGCCAGGCTGGGGATGGTGGGCCAACACTCCTGAGAGAGGAGACCATAAGGAAAGACAACTCTACGATAATCAAATGAACGCCGTAATGATGGACGAGGAGGAATCGACCTGAGTTAACAAAAGAAGACAAGACGCGCGTAGGACGTAAGTGACAAACTGGAGGAGGAAAGAATCGTACGTCCATCTGCAGACGAAAACAAAACTTCGCTCAGTAAATTGACAGGGAAGATCAGACGCAGCAGGAGGGACAGGGGGGAGCTGACGACGATGTGCTGCTGACGCTGACGACCTACCTGCTACACCAGTCATGCTCCCTGTTACACCAGTCAGGCTCCCTGCTTCACCAGGTACATTACCTGCTTCACCAGGTACACTACCTGCTACACCAGTCACGCTGCCTGCTATACCAGTCACGCTGCCTGCTACACCAGTCACGTTGCCTGCTACACCAGTCCCGCTACCTGCTGCACCAGTCACGCTGCCTGCTACACCAGTCATGCTATCTGCTACAACAGTCACGCTACCTGCTACACCAGTCACGCTACCTGCTACACCAGTCACGCTACCTGCTACACCAGTCACGCTACCTGCTACACCAATCATGCTTATCTGCTACACCAGTCACGCTACCTGCTACTCCAGTCACCCTACCTGCTACACCAGTCACTTTACCTGCTACAGCAGTCACGCTACCTGCTACACCAGTCAGACCTCTATAGGCACACCAGCCAGATCTAGGAGGCATAATCCAGCTTCGGTTTAATAAACGTAGTATGGTACATAAGTATGTTGAGGATAACCTACCAAACATTTCTTTATCCATATACTTCAGTGTGATTCTACTGTTTGCCATCAGACAGTTTCCTTCTTTCACAGTTCTTCTGATGGGCAGCCCCATTATCAAATCAGGTAAAATGGCGACCCTTTGATCTCTGTCACACATCGATCTCTGTAGCTTATTTCCCGCTCGGTAGTATTTACACCGGAGCCTTCTTTCACAGACTCCCACCTTCATTACCTCGTAATCAATGTCATCATCCATTCATCAACGTCGGAGATTGTCCAGATCCCCCTGTATGCGGATGCATTTGTTGTCATCCCTTCACTCATGACCTTGGCATTATCAACAAACATGTTTAGGTAAGAGTCCAGTCCCTCAGACAAGCTATAGATATATACACCAAGAATAGCAATGGCCCCAAGATCGAGCCCTGCAATACGCCACTTGTAACCTCAGCCCATTTCGAGAATGAGCTTCTTCTCTGCGTCCTTTGTTTCCTTCCATAGAGGTATTCTTCTCTCTAGTAATGGAGTCTTCTCTTCATTTCTGTTTGTAGCTCTAGCTTCCTCAGTCGTTCCACTTCCTTAGTTCCACGCTCTTCCCCGTGAATGACACTAACTCTGGGTCTACCTGCAACCTATCGAGCTCGTTTCTTCCGCGTTAGCCAGTGAACCACACCAGATGGGGCTTAGTACAAAAGACTTTCTAGCAGTTTAGAAACACGTAGTCTACCCACCTACCTATAAAAACTCTGGAAGGTACGTGATGCAAGACCTTCTGTACCTCAAAACGTGTTATTTCAGAGAAGAGAAGTTTCCTCCTTGCAGGTAGTCATTTGTTTTCTGATTACATCTTTTCCAGTGTTTTTCATCCACACTCGTCACTCCTTCTTCCACACTTTCTGAACTGCCCTTTCCTATTGCATCCCATAAAAGAATATTTCAAAAGCTCTAGCAAATGCCTACGTACATTTCTTCAGCACATCTGGGGAGACTTCATCTGGTCCATGAGCCTTACATGAGTCAAACTGTTTTAGTTGACTGATCTTATCATCTCTATTACTCTTTACACTTTCCAACACTTCTCCTCACCCAAACGCTAATCTTCTATTGCCGGTGTGGTATCATCCTCGACCGTAAAAATACTTTTGAATTCATCATTCAGATTGGCATATACATCTTGTTTTCTTAGAGAGTTCTTACCTCCTAATCCCCGAGAGCCTGATCATATGTTCTTTAACAGAGAGTTTCCTTCTGATGAAAATAATCAGGAAAAAGCTTTGGATTATCTTTTGCCTTGTCTACATTCTTCTCTTCAAAACCTCTCTGGTCCCCCTCCCTAACCTTACTGTAGTTATGTTCCGCTGTCCAGTATGGCTGACTACAGTGACGTTTGTACTTCTTCCACAGCAAAGCCCACTCCTGAGCCACCTCGTTTTTTACCATTTCATGTTGAACAATGTCTCTCTCAACTTCATTCCTCTTCCTCTTTTTATGTCCCATGGCAACTGGGTTCCGACTCCGTTGTAGTAGTTTTTATAGAACTTTCCATAGCAGTGGTTTACGTTCTTACAGAACTCCTTTTCTCAGTCTCTTCTCAAAGAACTTGATCAGTTCCACACAGTTGCCTCGAATATATTTTCTCTTAGCAGCCTGCGCTTGCACTCATCCCCGTGATGAGACCTCCACAAAATAAAAAGATCTGATCCCTGGCTCCCCTCCCCTCCTTGTTTGGAGGATGTCACTCTTCCATCCCACAGATTACCGCGGACTTGAGATCCATAGCCTAACTCATCATTCGTACGTTGACCCACCTATCTGTCATCTACTGCAATCGTGAAATGTCCTCTTTGTCGTCTATCTAAAATTTCATTTTTCATCCGTTGCACAGCTGTATCTGACTGCCTGTAGCATTTTAAGCCTTCCATTCCATCATTTCCACATGCTTTCTCCAATACCGTGTCTCTGACTGAACACACAACCTCTCCGACAGCCTCACCCAGAGCTCCACTCTGCCCATCTATTCAAGAAGCTCCAGAACCCGAGCATCATAGTTCCTCTACAATTATCGTTGCTTAGCAGACCACTTCAGTCGTGGACTCGAGTCTCATCTGACTCTCTGTTTCACAGTCTTGGTCTCAGCTCCTCAGCCTTGTGGTCCATTCTCAGTTGTATAAATCCACACTTCGTTTCTGCTCGTCGTCACCTGTGGTGTTAATTTGTGCTTCCCAGGGTGAGAGCATCCTCCTGTACCATGATGGTTTTGTGTAGTTACCTGACGGTTTTCTGTACGTGACCCACAACTCGTGTTCTCTAGCAGTTTCATTTTCCTTGGCTATCTTCCGATATCTTCAAATTTTCCTCCTGCTGGTGTGTAAAATATGATTAAGTTTATTTACAGTGACCACATTGCGAGAGCTGTCAGCTGCCAGTCCCTCCTCCACTTTCTCACTGGCATCCTTGTTCTCTGAAAGTGAATCAAAGTCATTGTCATCATTCCCTGCTCCGCCTTCCATTTTCTTCCTTCTACTTCCTATATTGTTGGTTTATTCGTCCGAAGCTGGATTAGGGGGTGGCTGCCTGAGGATTAGTTGACAGAATTTTCCTCGGCTGGTCTGGCTTATGAAACCCTACTTTCATGATGTAGTCAAGTGTATTCGCTTCATGTTGCTCTCCTTAACATCTAAGAATAATGGATGAGTCACGTCTGGGCTCAAATTAATTAGTCTAGTCATTAATGCTAGCTTTCTCATCCTGCCAGTTTATGTTAATTGGATCCATTTTTGTTTTCCATAACTTCCTGCTATTTTTCCTCACACAAGTATGTGGCTAAGCTGGGCTAATAGCTTTATCATCTCCCCTTGGTGTCGGTCAGTTGTGGGTAATTCACTTTAAACTCACAAATCAACATACGTCTGGTCCACACGCCTTGCTCAAGTCTTGAAAGAGAAGTGTTGTTCAAGGGACTGTACGAAGTGAGTTTAGGCTATATATAGAGTGGGGGTATTAACGTTAGCAAGATGTGTGTCAGGGGGTGAAGGATGCTAGCTAGGGTCCTTTGCTGTGGAGTTGAGGGAGAAAAGAGGACCAAAAGGAGTTGCTTCTCTGAGCAGGAGAGAGAGAGAGAGAGAGAGAGAGAGAGAGAGAGAGAGAGAGAGAGAGAGAGAGAGAGAGAGAGAGAGAGAGAGAGAGAGAGAGCTGTAGTATCGTCGGAATGTAAAAGAGAAACAAAGGTACAATAAGATACGTTAAAAATTGGCTGAAAACCAGGAAAACCCATCGATGGAGGAAGAGGAGAGGTTGTCAGCATTTTCTCTGGATGTGAGACCGTGTGAGTGTATGTGAGGTAGCTACCTGTTCATGTTGCCTCCCTCCTTCTTACTCTTCACTCGGATATCAACTGTGGCTTCATCTGTTGAGGATTAGTAAAAAAAAGAAATTACACGAAATAAGCAAATACAGTATTTTCCTAATTTACAATGCATTAATGACTGATGACATACTTGATTTCTCGATGATCAAGTAGGTAGCTCATCTCAAGGAATAAAATATCGTATCCGTGTTGAAACAGTATAAACCCTCTAGGAGTGTGTGTGTTTCTCCAGCCCAGGAACAGTGTGACCCATCAGGGCCTGTGTGTTCGTCCTCTCTCTCTCTCTCTCTCTCTCTCTCTCTCTCTCTCTCTCTCTCTCTCTCTCTCTCTCTCTCTCTGGGAACAGTATAACCCTACCAGAGACTTGCGTTCATTCCTCCTGGACCAGTGTGACGTGGAGCTTGTCCCCCTGGAACGGTACGACTCGACCAGGATCAAGTGTACGTCCCACGGGAACAGAACGACCCTGCCAGAACCGTATGTCCGTCATCCGTGGAACAGTATCCCGTGGCCGGAACATTGTTTTCTCTCCCTAGACACACAGTATGCGTTGTGCTCACCCAGGCGCTTGTCCACGCCACGCACAGGAGCGCATGGGCGAGCACAAGACTGACGACACTAGAGTGCACTGGGAGGCATGGGTGAGCACAAGACTGACGACACCAGAGCGCACTGGATTATAATGATCGTTAACAATTCACGCATGGGAGCGAGGAGGCCACCTTGCGTGCTAGAGGGAGGAGGAAGTGTTACATGAAGATTCATGAATAAAAAGATAGAAGAATGGTCGAGGCAGCTTACAGTGCGGCAGAGGAGAAGACGATTCACAGAGACGGATTATCCAAATTGACGAACGTAACAGCAAAAACGATATAAAAAGAGGTGGGAGGAGTGAACATTGGGGCCCGCAGGACGTGGAGGAGGTGAGGGCGAGTCCACAGCGCGGGAACCAGTGAGGATCCGACACGTCACGGCGTCTAGAGGGTTGGCCTGAAGTGCCCAGGTGCACCTTTGTTCTGGTCTGTTGTCCTTTCCCTCAAGATGATTCTCGGAACCAGAGCCTAGGAATAAAGTGCCCTAGTTTTCCCTAGTGTCTTCCTCCATCTTTATCCACTCATGTACATATCTAAATATCCTCATCTGGCTCTTTCCTCTGTTCATTATTTTTGAAAGTACAACAGAAGGGGAAGACTTCCCAACCCCATCACTCCCGCCCCTCTTAGTCGCCTTGTACGACACGCAGGAGATACGCGCGTAGTGTTCCCTCTCCCTTACCCCGAGGGACGTGTGGTATTCAGTAAGGTGAGTGATAAGTGATGATGATCAGCTGGAGGAATCGTGGGCTGAAATTTTACAAACGCTAGCAATCAAAATAACGTAACAGCAATGACATCTTTCTGTCAACATTAAACCATGTCATTAATAACCAAATGATATTCGGTGTTTTTTTGCCATAAATATAACATGTTTTTACAGCAAGCTATGATTGGTAATATGAATTTCTCGATAACAATGACAAAAAACAAAAGATCAGCTTAAAATTGAAATGTTAAACGAATCATGAAAATACGTATCCCTTGATATCTTTTTTTTCTTTTCCAAGCACTCTCAAAGAGAGGAAGACTAAGATCATATTATAGAAGAAATGGAGTTGCAAATGAGGTCAATGCAAATTCAAAAGCTTCCCGTCCTTGGAATTACGTTGAATAGATATACCCCACAACCTGGTACGAGGGTACACCTTCCTGGCCACAACGTCGCGCTGAGTCCAGTTCGCCGATTTCTTTTTCCCTTTTTTCCCCCTTGCGGGGTGGGTGTGAGGGGAGGGGATGGGGGCGTGGGGGATGGGGTTGGGGTGGGGGATGGGGGGGGGGGGGGTAGGAATACTGGAGACGACAAGGTCTTCCCTCGATGATGCAGCTGGACAAATGACGACTCCAAGTATGTGAGGGATATTCTGGGTTGAAACCGACGAAGATCATAAAGATGCTAGTAACTCGTTGTGTCACGCCAAACTTTGCGCTTAATCAGTCTACTCGTTAGTGGAAAAAGAAAAACAAATTACATGTTGTTGTTTCAGAGGGTTTCAATGCATCAGAACCTTCTGGAATGCCAACTCATAATCATCTGCTGAAAATCCGTGCTTCAATAATGTTTAGAAATCCTGATACTCTATAGCTTTCCAGTGGTACTAAATCATTAGTGAAATAATGATGCAACACGTTATACAGGCAGCTATTACAACCACTGACACATTTGCACTAGGTTTTTGCACCACAGGATTCCACTAATGCCCTCAAATTATCCATCTGAATCCAAAAGATTACAGGGTTCCTATACGTCTATATTTTCCTATGTTGGGTGACAAATATCAAGGTCGAAGTCTGGAAGCCGCTGGGGTACATTTCCGAAGAACAATGCTTTTCACCACGACTGTCTTACGTTGGTGGTTCAAGAGTAAGCTGACCTGAGAGTCATTTTGGCAGAAGATGGAAAAAAACCATCAAACATTGTGGATCATGAAACTCTCCAATAAAGTAATTATAATATGTTGTATGAAAAACTGAATTAAAAACTTGTAATCAGGTATTTACACTTGATTGCTTATGTTTTCTGTCCAAAAAACAGATACTTTAGTTAATATCTATCTATCTATCTATCTATATATATATATATGCTGAGAGGGCAGCTGGTGGGATGTCTGATCAGGAGGTCAAGAGGAAGGTGCAGGGGTTGAAAAAGAGGGCAAATGAGAGTAAGGGTGAGTGATTATCAGCAAACATTTGGGAAGATGAAAAGATGTTTTAGAAAGAGGCTGATAATATGCGAAAAATATGAGAAAAATGGGAACTTCGATGAAGGGGGCAATTGCATGTGTTAACAGTTACAGTGATGAAGCGAGGAGAAGATGGAGTGAGTAAATGTTTGGGTCGAGGCGGTACGAGAAATGAGAAAGTCATAGAAAGTGTGGGGGAGGGGAAATTCTGGGAGCACTGAAGAATGTGAAAAGAGGTGGTTATCTGGAAGGACGAAAGCAGGTATGTTTCTTCAAGTTACAGTATTCCCATCAATGTTGTATGAATGCGAGGCATGGGTTATAGATGAGGATGTGTGGAGTAGGAGGGCTGTGTTTAAATCAAATATCTGAGGTTATTGTGTGATGTGAGATGATTTCATCAAGTAGGTAACAGAAGGGCAAGAGAAAGGTGTGGTATTAATAAGAGTGTGGTTAAGAGAGCTGACGAGGATGTGTTGAAATGGTTTGGATATATGGAGAGATTTGGTAAGGAGAGGTTCACAAAGAGGAGAGATATGTCAGAAGTGGAGGGGACAAGGAGAATCGGGAGAACAAATTCGAAATGGAAGGATGGAGTGAAAAAATAAAGTGATTGATCGGGGCCTGACTATGAGGTAAGCTGAAAGGCGTGCATGGAATTGGAACGACGTGGTTTACAGGGGTCGACGTGCTGTCAAAGAACTGAACCAGGGCATGGGAAGTGGCCAAGGGAAGTCATGCAATGGTCTGTGGGGCCTGGTTGTGGATAGGGGGTATGTGGTTTCGTTACATTGCATATGATAACAGAATGGATGCGAGCGAAAGCGGCCTTTCTTCGTTTGTTTCTGCCGCTACCTCGCTGACGCAAGAAATAGTGATCAAGTATAAAGTGTGCTTATATAAATATATGCACAATGGAACCGTGGCAAGTAAGGAAATAAAGGCACAAGTCCCAAGCTTTCGTCAGTGTTGCAAAATAGATGAAAGCCTGGGAATCGTGTGATTTCATTTCCTGTGACTGTGGATATATATATATATATATATATATATATATATATATATATATATATATATATATATATATATATCTTTCTATCTTTTAAATTATTCGCCATTTCCCGCGTTAGCGAGGTAGCGTTAAGAACAGAGGACTGGGCCTTTTTTGGAATATCCTCACCTGGCCCCCTCTGTTCCTTCTTTTGGAAAATTAAAAAAAAAAAAAAAAAAAACGAGAGGGGAGGATTTCCAGCCCCCCGCTCCCTCCCCTTTTAGTCGCCTTCTACGACACGCAGGGAATACGTAGGAAGTATTCTTAATCCCCTATCCCCAGGGATAATATATATATATATATATATATATATATATATATATATATATATATATATATATATATATATATATATGATGATGATGATGAAGGTGATCATGCACCCTGTATGCAGGTGATAACGCGAGCGAGATTTCACTTTCGTTGAGGCTGGTATCACTGACAATGGACGGAAAGGTGTACAATGTCGTCGTGGACCTTCCTGCAACAAAGAACCCCACTTTGCCTCGCTCCTACGTCGAGTGTGACACTGAAGCCACAAGAACCCCAGACAAGGTATACAGAGAAGTGTATAAGAACAGACCACTGGGTCCTCTCAAGGCTTCATGTGATAGCAAGAGTTGTCAGACGGAGGGAAGATAGATGGAAATTTCATTTCTGTGTAGGTTGCACATCAAGTCAGGCTGGACTTTTAAGATGAGCATTTGTCAAGTCTTCTCACAATTCAAGGTGTTCAGGATGCTGTGATTTCAATTACTCATATATATGACCATTTCTCCCTGTGTCAACACTCGTGTTACTATAACCACTTATTCTAATAAACCGAGGCACCAAGTTGGATACGTCCTACACACCCCCATACTCTCAGTATGTAGAGAAACAATCACATCAGCCAAGGGGGAGCATCTGCCCTCTGGTGTCATCGTCTCCCAGAGGTCTTACATAGTTACAGAATGGTACAGAATGATGCCTGGTTTCCACTAGTGACAGCTTACAAGAACCATATAAAGCGCTAAGATATTGAACGACAGAGATACGATATGATAAGACTGACAAAAATTAGACTAACTGCAAGTAAAGAATAAAAAAATAGATAATAAAGATGAAAGATATAAAAGGACAAATACATAACCACACAGAAAACGAGGGAAAGGAACCGTGAACAGCGAGCAGAATATGCACCAAGGACAAGATAACTGCTGGCCTGAGATGAGCACTAGGGGCAGGCTGACTGCAGGCCAGAAATGTGCAGTAGGGGCTGGCTGGCTGACTGCAGGCCAAAGATACGCACCAGGGGAAAGGTTGCCTGCAGGGTAGGGATAAGAATTAAATATCTCGCTGGGGAGTGCTGATCCCTCCCCTGCGTGTTCACCACGAACACAGCCAGGCAAGGGTCACACACACGTCTAAGAGGACATGCGAGCCAGAGATCAGCGTGATATACAGGGAACACTTGGCATGGCACGAGCTATAACCCCAACAGGGGAGGGGAAAAAAAAAAAAAAAAAAAAGAGCTGAGGAATCAAGCCAGCGCAGGCCTTGCTGTGTGCTAGAGTCACCGCAGGACCCCAATCTCTCTGACAGGTCAACATGCAACCCTGCAGGGAATCAGTGCATTAACCACACGAGAGAAACAATAAATGCACACACTCCCTGTGTCGTTTAATTTACCATGCGGCTGGAGCCTGGGTCATGCATAATATATAAAGTTAAACTTAACCCCCCCATCCCTCGAGGTTCCGTCTGTAAATTCACGATTGATGCAAACAGAAGAACGAGTCTCACAGTTATTATTGCCTGCCCACGTGAACGCTCACCGGGACCCTCGCTACAGTTGACTTTAATGAACCATTACCCCGTCCCGTACTTAACTGGTGAACAAGAACCCATCCTCACCACTACTGACTGGTAAGCAACGACCTACTTCCTCTACAACCGACGTAAACAACTTACTCATCCCACAGTGAACTGGAGAAGAACCACCAAACCACTCCAGAGTGAACCATTCTATTGCGTCTGCTGTAGAACTAAGCAGTTAAATGATAAATCAAAATGTAACAAATTGCTTTCCAAAACACGACGGTCCATCTTGGGAAAGCACTGAGTGTAACTGAAAGACAATGACAGAAATATTTCAGTAATTCCAATGGTTCCTCTGCGGCGGCTGACACTCTGAGGTGTCGAGCCTCTGTGGCGGCTGACACTTAGGTGTGCAGCCTCTGTGACAGCTGACATTCTGAGGTGTCCAGCCTCTGAGAGGGCTGACATTCTGAGGTGTCCAGCCTCTGAGAGGGCTGACATTCTGAGTTGTCCAGCCTCTGAGAGGGCTGACATTCTGAGGTGTCCAGCCTCTGAGAGGGCTGACATTCTGAGGTGTCCAGCCTCTGAGAGGGCTGACATTCTGAGTTGTCCAGCCTCTGAGAGGGCTGACATTCTGAGTTGTCCAGCCTCTGAGAGGGCTGACATTCTGAGGTGTCCAGCCTCTGAGAGGGCTGACATTCTGAGTTGTCCAGCCTCTGAGAGGGCTGACATTCTGAGTTGTCCAGCCTCTGAGAGGGCTGACATTCTGAGTTGTCCAGCCTCTGAGAGGGCTGACATTCTGAGGCGTCCATCCTCTGAGAGGGCTGACATTCTGAGGTGTCCAGACTCTGTGACAGCTGACACTCTGAGGTGTGCAGCCTCTGGTCTGTGGGACGGCTGACGGTCTAAGGTGTGTCAGCCTCTGGTCTGTGTGAGGGCTGACGGTCGGACGTGTGTAGTTATTGGTCTGACGATTTACTTCCTAAACTGAAGAATCAATGACACTGTACAAATCAGTAATAGGGATACAACACAGTAATGGGGGGGGGGGGGGGGTCTCATCACCAAGAACAATTAACTGACTGTTTACACAACTCCCTATTTCACAGAATAAATAATCTTTCATCAACTTTCAGGATTCCTCGACAACTGGTCAAGCTTTCTGGGTGACGAAGTTCGTCCTGCCATCTACTAAGGAGTCATTCGACTTGTGGATGCATACTGTAGGGGGCACATCGTCCTCCTGTGGTAAACAGCTCATACGGGACTGGCGCCTAACACAGTGTCTCAGCAAAAATTTAGATTCAGAACAGTGTAGTTAGAATAGCCATCAAAGGACAACGAAGTATCTTATATTTTAACCTTCTCTTAAAACTGAGTCTTTCTGGAGTCACGGACAACGAACTGTAAATATATTATTTACAAAATAGGTGGAACTCCGTAAATATTCATTTACAAGATACACACACACTTGACCAGCACGGCAGGACAGGCAGTGTGACCTGACCTGTGTCTTATGATCCATGACCACACATCACGACTCACCAATTGTCGAGGATGTTAGACCATGACCTGGCCCACCACACACGACCTTGCACAGGGTGATGGATGTGACATGCCGCCGTGACGATTTGTGACGCCAGGCGTTACCGGGAGACACGTTACACGACTCTTCCCTCAGGACATGAGGATTACGGGGCGGCACGTCACACGACCCCCTCCCCAGGACACGAGGAGTACAGCCCCAGGACGTGAGGAGTACGTGGAGGCACGTCACACGACCCCTTCCCCAGGACACGAAGAGTACAGCCCCAGGACGTGATGAGTTCGAGGGGGGCACGTCACACCCCAGGTATCGTATGTCGACCGTCATCTTTCATATCCCAGCAGATGGAACTGTGTAGCACGTGACACAAGAGGCCCTGGGGTCAGAGCTGTCAGCATCATCACTACCATCACTACCACCATCACTACCACCATCACTAACACCACCACCACTACCACCACCACTACCACCACTACGACTACCACCTCCACTACCAACACATTCATTACACTGAGACAAAAGCACAAACACAATTACATGGTGAAATCCTGGTCTGAGATGTGGTCAGCAGCTTGTGTTCTCAGTGTTCTTCATAACTCAGGTTCGCCCGGGGCTTGACATTGCCTATATGATAATGAAGAACATTTGTTTACGCCAGAACTTATATAACTCTCAAATAACTCCGTTGTTCTGGCGTCACTTACAGCAGCAGTAAACAACCCCGTACACTCACAAGTGTATGACTGAGTGCACATTTTCCGCCATGCCAACCCGGTCTCTTTTCATGGAGCTTTTCCAGAGCAACTCTGGACGTGTGTGTCTCTTCCAATATTGGTCCTGGATCATAGTCATATTTTGTATTCAGGAACTTGTTTTTTCCCTCGTTTCCACCGCGAGCCCCTGGGGGTTAATCTTAAAGCCCTTCGTCCCTCTTCATACATGACATCCGGAAGGCCTGCTTGCCCTCCTCTATGCTCTTGTAGATTAAGTCTTCATATCTACCATTTTCTACCTCCACACCTACCTCGTATAGTCGATGTGAAGTATGGCTAACTTCACGTGCATCACTCTAAGACTTGCAGTGTGTATATGTTCGACTGTGCATCTCTGACGACACCGGATTCCGAGTGTATGTCGTTACGCCGCGGATGAAAAGTCACCCTGGGCAAGGCAGAGCCCTCGTCTGTGCACGAAAAGGAGTACAGTTTCGTCGAGAAACTTCCAACTCCATTTCCATACTACTGGGTGTAGCGCAGCCTTGAAGCTGTAGCAGCCCAGTTAAAGGGCCCCTTGGATTCAACAACTGAATATATATATATATATATATATATATATATATATATATATATATATATATATATATATATATATATATATATATATTCCTATGAGTCCACGGGGAAAATGAAACAGGATAAGTTCCCAACTGCACTTTCGTGTAATAATCACATCATCAAGGAAGACACAAGGGAGAAATATAAGTCAGTTGATATACATCGAAGAGAAGAAGCTAGGACGCCATTTGGTAAACATGCGACTGTCCAATATATATATATATATATATATATATATATATATATATATATATATATATATATATATATTATCATCCACAAAGACAGAATTCGAACCTCTGCCACTTGTGGCGACAGTTGAGGTGTCTAACCACTGAGCCACCAGTATTCATACCAGAGGAGTGACTATTTGACCACAAGTAATCGAATGTGTGTCTGACGGGGAAGTGACCCATGAAGGCCTCGTTGCCTATGCATGCACTGTCGGACGAAAGACACTCGATTTACTCGTGTTCGAATATTCAGTTCTCTATTATAGATACCGCTGGGTGGGTGGGTGGGTGGATAAACACCCCGACTGTCGCCGTGAGTAGCAGAGGTTCGAATTCTCTCTTTGTGGAAGATGTTGTGTGTACACATACATGCGTGTTCCAACAATATTTCATGATGCTGTGCGCTGACGGGTCAGTGAAACGTGACTGCTGGTTACTTTGTGTCTGGCATCCACACATGTCTCGTCGACTATGGTTGTGAGGAGAAGAGGACTTGTGGTCGATCAGTCAGTTGTCTATTGTGGATACAGGTGGCTGAGTGTTGCACTAAGTGACAAAAGTTCGAATCCTGTCTCGATGGAAGGTATTGTATGTTCTATGGAAATGCACGTTCCAACACCATTATTTATATATATATATTAGGTTATTAGGTACAGTAGGGGTGAGGGTCAAGTCAATTGGGAGGTGAGTTTGAATGGAGAAAAACTGGAGGAAGTGAAGTGTTTTAGATATCTGGGAGTGGATCTGTCAGCGGATGGAACCATGGAAGCGGAAGTGGATCATAGGGTGGGGGAGGGGGCGAAAATTTTGGGAGCCTTGAAAAATGTGTGGAAGTCGAGAACATTATCTCGGAAAGCGAAAATGGGTATGTTTGAGGGAATAGTGGTTCCAACAATGTTGTATGGTTGCGAGGCGTGGGCTATGGATAGAGATGTGCGCAGGAGGATGGATGTGCTGGAAATGAGATGTTTGAGGACAATGTGTGGTGTGAGGTGGTTTGATCGAGTAAGTAACGTAAGGGTAAGAGAGATGTGTGGAAATAAAAAGAGCGTGGTTGAGAGAGCAGAAGAGGGTGTTTTGAAATGGTTTGGGCACATGGAGAGAATGAGTGAGGAGAGATTGACCAAGAGGATATATGTGTCGGAGGTGGAGGGAACGAGGAGAAGAGGGAGACCAAATTGGAGGTGGAAAGATGGAGTGAAAAAGATTTTGTGTGATCGGGGCCTGAACATGCAGGAGGGTGAAAGGAGGGCAAGGAATAGAGTGAATTGGAGTCATGTGGTATACAGGGGTTGACGTGCTGTCAGTGGATTGAATCAAGGCATGTGAAGCGTCTGGGGTAAACCATGGAAAGCTGTGTAGGTATGTATATTTGCGTGTGTGGACGTGTGTATGTACATGTGTATGGGGGGGTTGGGGGGTTGGGCCATTTCTTTCGTCTGTTTCCTTGCGCTACCTCGCAAACGCGGGAGACAGCGACAAAGTATAAAAAAAAATAAAAAAAAAAAAAATATATATATATATATATATATATATATATATATATATATATATATATATATATATATATATACATACACAAAAACATATATATATACATACACAAAAACCTTTACTGCACCGTGAAGTGATACATGCAACAATTACCATTGGAAAGAGAGAATAAATATGGCGAGTACTTTCGTACTGAACGAAAGTACTCACCGTTTTTATTTTCTCTTTCCAGTGATGATTGTTGGATATATCCTAACGCGGAACCTACACTGTTAACTCCCATTTAGAAGCGTTGTTCAAATTTTAGTTTACTGTTTATCACTGCAACGTTTTCTTCCATGTCTGACTTTCTCATACGTTTTTGAGACCATGTTTTAGTTGAGTAAAGACGCTCAGGTACTATAGTGTGACCAATTCTCAAACTTTTAACGCTTTTCCTGATGAAATTTCGAGAACCATTTTCCAGACCAGTTGGTCCTCTATTAAACATCTTCCTACAAGAGCATCCACAGTCATGCTCTATCTGTAGTGGCGCTACATGCCCCGCTCACAGGCAGTGGTAGTGTTAGAGGCAGATAAGTAGATTAGAGTTGGGATTTTGTGTCTGTTAGCTGGCTAGTTCAGGTTCCAGGAACCACTCAGAGCTGGAGTCGAGGACGACTACCCTCCCCCAGGCAAGGCGTCCAGAATATCTACTCTCCACCAAGCACGGGATCCAGAAGATTTACCCTACACGAGAAAGGGGGTTCAGGATATCTACCCTCCACCAAGAAAAGGGTTTAGAACGCCTACCTTCCACCAAGCAAGGGGTTCAGAACGTGTACCCTCCACCAAGCGAAAGACATACAGTGGAAGTGGAGAGCATCTAGGCCGGGCGAAGATTATTCTCTTTTGTATGTGACTAGATTCAGGACAACGAAAACATTACAATAACTGTAAATGACATTTTTGTATCCGTATTTACGATCGAAGACACAAACCTTGACACGAATCCAGTTACACCGATGAGAGAGGAGGAAAGTTCTTCCAACAGCTTGACACAAAAGCTGAAGACATACTTTCAGCAATAAACGGAATGGAAGTAAATAAAACGGCAGACCTTGATAAGCTTTATCCGAGAACAATGAAAGAGGCGAAAAATATGATAGTTGAGCCGTTGACTGACCTTTTCAGTAGATCCCTCGCTACAGGAAAAGTTCCAGATAATTAGAAGTTTGCCAATGTAACACCGATATTCAAAAAAAGGTAACAAGTCAAAGCACGGAAATGATCGTCCTAATAGCTTAGCTACAGTTGGATAACGTATGGAAGCCATCATTCGAGGTAGAACAGTAAACCATTTAAAGGACTACCACTTATTAAACAAACGCTCATGTCTGAAAAATCTGATCGATTTCTTTTATGATATAAGCAACGCGCATGACGAAAAAAAAAAAAAAGCAGGTGATGTTATCTATCTACATGTTCAAAAAAGCTTTCGATAAGGTTCCATGTCAAAGTAAAAATTAAGTCGCAATATCACTGATGGGGTTGTACTTCAGTGAACCACAAAATGGTCGCCTGGCCGTAATAAAGAAAAAAAATTGATTAACAGCCAAGCCTCAGAATGCTTAGACGTAACAAGTGGAGTGGAGTGCCACAAGGTTCAGCTTTGGGACCGGTTCTCTTTCTCATATACACACACACACACACACACACACACACACATATATATATATATATATATATATATATATATATATATATATATATATATATATATATATATATATATATATATATATATAATTTTTTTTTCATACTATTCGCCATTTCCCGCGTTAGCGAGGTAGCGTTAAGAACAGAGGACTGAGTCTTTGAGGGAATATCCTCACTTGGCCCCCTTCTCTGTTCCTTCTTTTGGAAAAATATATCTTTCATACTATATACTTATATACTATATACTTTCATATATATATATACATCAGTGATATTGATAATGGGCTATATTACAACATATCAAAATTCCCTGATAATACAAAGCTAGGAAATACTTATGAACTTGAACGTCTGCAGCTTCAAAACGACATAGGCAAACTAAGGAACTAGGCTCAAAAGTGGCATGTGAATCTGACTATAGATAAATGCAAAGTTTTACACATCGGTTGTAAAAACGAAAGGGCAAGCTACAGCATGAATCCTACTTGGGAGTAATAATCTCTAGTGATCTAAAACTAGGCAAGCAATGCATAGAAAAGCAAACAAATTTCTTGGATTCATAGGTAGAGCCTTCGAATTTAAGTCCAGGGAAATCATCCTTACTCTTTACAGTTCATTGGTTCGTCCACATCTTGAATACTGTGTTCAGTTTTGGTCACCTTACCTGAAAATGACAGACAGAATAAAAAAAGGACCCCGGACTGAGAAACCAATCCTACGAGATTAGTTAAACGACTTAAAAGGTGAAGAGGTGATCTAATACAAGTATTCCAAATGATCAAAGACTTTGATAATCTTCATCTATTAAGCTACTTATGACTTGATTCGTTTGATTTCACTCATAATAAAATTGATAGAAAACTCGTTGGCAAACGTTTTACCTCGAAGGAGGCTTAGTACTTTTTCTTCAACAGAACTGTTTACGATTTTCCAATCAAAGCGGTTGAAACCTATACTACAGATACGTTCAAGAAAAGACTTGATAAATACTTCGCTTCAAGTATACAGCTTACATGGTTTGCACCTCCTTCGTCACAATGACAATATACAGGTTACTCTCTGTATGCCTTCTAACTTTTACCGCAAGAATCTCCGAGTTTCTGTTATCATGCACTATCTCGAACAGCCTCGAAAAGACCCAGTGGTCTGTTGCTGTTTGTATTCCTTTGTATCATAGTTGTGGTAACTTTTATATTTTTCTAATATTCTGCCCATCTTCCACGAGAGATATCGGCTTGTACCATTCTCTGTGTTGCTGGTGATTGTCCTGCTATGAGTATGAGTCTGATCCTGCAGTCCTGAATTCGTGTGGGAAATATTTTGAGGATGTGTGTGTGTATGTGTGTGTGTGTGTGTTGTGTGGAGCGCTCTGTCCTCTTCTTGGATAGCCTGTATTGTTTTATTGATCTCGCTGTGTCTGGTATTTCATCTTTTATCGTGTTGATTACTTTATATACGTCTCTCGTGGTTATAGATTACTTTATACACATCTCCTAAGGTTGTAGGAAAAAGTTAGTCGAGATTTGTAGGTGAGCTTGATGTAATAAGTCTTGACTGTGAACCGCACTGGCGGATTGACTCCGGGTAGTGTGAGTCGCCCTGCAACAGGTCACAAGGTATAAACGAAGTCTTTCTGTAGCGACTAAGGCTGTTTTGGTCATGCCGGCGATACACTGGCTGGCCCGACGGAGCATCGCTACACCTAGGTAACCTATTCTTGTTCCTCTACCGAGTGAGTGCTCTTGACTGGGTACCAATGAGGTGAAGCGCACCTATCCTGTGGGTAATTTTCTCATCTGCCACCCGCCTCTGGGAGGTACAAGAGTGAGGAATACAAGTGTTTCATATGTCACCAGTGGCGCCACAGTTCACCTCCAGATGGACTACTTCACACGTCTGTAAATTCTTAACGTACACCACAGTGTCTGCCATGCTCATACCAGCCACCCACCTTTTACAGTGGAGCATTTCAAATATTAGGGAGTCAAGGATATGGGGGCTTTATGGTTTGTAGAGCTATACGGGTACTGGGGCCTGGGTGTTTGGTTTTATGTCTGCAGACTTCTTGAGTTGCTCACTGTCACTGTTTGTTTCAGCCAGATTACTACCCCGGCCAGCCTCACCACTCATGATTCATCCTACCTGCCACCCTCACCAGGCCCAGCCTCACTCTGCGGGGGTCTCATCACATCCGGCGTCCTCCCGCCCAACATTACAACGCCCGACCTCACCGCAACCAACTCTGTATTATATAAACACCCAGCCTCACCACGCCTGGCTTCAGTATTCCAAGTACCAGCACCCAGCCTCACTACACCTGGCCACTAGCACCCTGCCTCACCAACATGGAGCTACCTTTTCCTCACAGTTGTCGTCTGGGTTTTTCAAACGAATGTAATTTTTTCTATGCTTCCTCCACCTACGACATCCTGACCTCATTGGGTGAGCGTGTGTATGTTTAGTTACCTTTTTGTAATTACTTATTTGTCGAGGAAGGGGAAGAAGGCCCACACTCGTGTGGGCACCATCTCGAACTTTACTCTTAATACAACTTTCTTATGTATGGTGTCCACAGTCACTATCTCATAACTCTGTTCCGCACATCCAAAACTCATCTGCTACAACGGTACTTCTTTATATACTTTCTAACTAGTTTCTTGCTTAATTTCATGCTATTGGTTTCATGCCATTCTAGCCACACATCATTTGAAGATCTGTTTACTAAGTCATCAAACTGGTTTGAAAACTTAAAGGTTGTGATCATCTCTCTTACAAGGTGGGCAACTTTAGGACCTTTAGACCTTCCCTGTATCTCAGCTTTTTTACCTCTGTACTATCTTTGTTGTCCTCCTCTGGACCTTCTCTATTAGTTATTTGTACTTCTTTAAGTGTGGTGATCAAACTGAGAAGCTTATTCTAGTTTTGGCCTCATGTGGGATGTGAAAATCTTATCTATATTTCTGAATGCTATTCAAATACTTGTCAGTAGCCGAGCCGGTTCGTATCCTATATTTTTCTTCTGTTGTGGGATTCTGGCGACAGGCTAAGGAGGATATCGATTCCCAAATCCCTCTCATACATAGATTCCTGCGGCTTATATCTTACAAGACGATGTTCATACTGAGGTCTTCTTTCCATGTGTCCCATCCCTAGTACATTTCATTAACTATGCACCAGACCAGCTCTGAAGCTTGCCTCGGTCGGTCCCCTTGTAAGTTGATGCAATCCTCCTTGCTTTTCACTTCCCTGTGTGTGTGTGTGTGTGTGTGTGTGTGTGTGTGTGTGTGTGTGTGTGTGTGTGTCTAAATCATGCAGTTTCTAACGCTCTCGAAGGTGAGAACTGCAGTTCCCCAGGGAACTGTCTTGGCTCCTCTGTTGTTTATCATTTTTATATCAAACATGCACGAAACACAAAATTCCTCATGATAAAATACCTCCCAGAGGTTACCAGAGTATGAATGAAGACCACCAGAAGACACTGGGATACGATAGATAGATAGTGAGAATGATAGACAGATGTATACAGATAAAGCTTTCCAGAGGGAAGCTAATAAATATCTTTTTTTTTCATGAAAAGTTCCAGGTCTATAATGGGAGTAAACAAAAAAGCTGAGAAGCAGTAGAGATTACCAGACCTAGAAAAACACCAGCTTATCTCGGAGGAACAATCTGAAATACCTCTAAGTAGATATGTGTGATGGGGTTCCTCCCTGCCCATCTGAGGTGGCCTTTCCCACACAGATGGTACGTTTGATTTTACGGGCCTTCAAGACAAGCGAGGTAAAGCCAGTTACAAAGTGTTCATACTGTGCTAATGTTGTCCGGAATGGAGTAAAGCTGCGCGCCACAATCACCGATCTCTCGTCCAGGGAAACTTCAGAGTTGAGAAGGGTGCAAAAAAATATTTCATGGGATCCCACCGCCACTTTTATCGATCCACATATCAATAATGGTGTTGTAAGTGTGTCTGTTCGTGGAAAGAGTTGACCTCTGACCTTACCAGTCGTGGTTAGGTCAAAGTGCAGAGCTAGTGAGGATGCAGTATTAGGAGATGAGGGTGTTATAAAGAATCCTACAGTGAGATATTCCTAATACGATCATTGAATTTCAGAATCTTTACTATCCATCTGCAGTTGTTTACACTGCTTGTGGTCGACCATCTCCATCACTTAACAACCCTGGGCTCTCTTGCGCGGGCGTTTCGTCCTCTGGCCTCATCTGATATTTCCCAGTTTACTGTCATCTGTTTGCTACTCTTTGCCTCTCTCTCTCTCTCTCTCTCTCTCTCTCTCTCTCTCTCTCTCTCTCTCCTCTTGGTCCATCACCTCTGATGACGGCCCTAATGAATTCCTCCTTGTCTCCAAGTTTCCTTGCCTCCCTAAGTATCCCCTGCCTACACGACCCTAATGCAAATGTAACTATTGCTAGTGAGTGTGTGTGTGTGTTTGTGTAATACCTGTGTATGCCTTTTATGCGTTCTGTACGAATGTGTGTGCGTGCATTTGTATTTGTTTGCAAGCATAGCTACCCCTTCGTACAGTGCAGGATGGGAGTTCTTTGGTCGTGGGGCCTCATCTCTTGAACTTCATCTACTATGATACAACTTCTTAAACTTCTGCATACTATGTGTACTAGCAGTTTCATCCATTACCATATTCCGTTAAAACATCTGTTTTATATCTTTTCCATCATATTTCTCGTTTAATTTGTCGCCATGACTTTTGGTTGCACATTTCTTTTTTCAAATCTTTGAAAATTCTGTTCATTATCGACATTGTCAGACTGATCTAAAAACCTTGAGGATCTGCTCCTCTTTTTCATGACAGACAACTGCACACTGAACTCTTTCTGTGACTCAGCTCCCTTCCTCCTGGCACAACCCTTGTTGCCCAACCCTCTTTTGTTACTTCCAGAGAGGTGACCAAGCGTAAGATGTATGTCCTTATTTGGGCCTAAAGCAAGGTGCAGATAGCTTATAGAACATCTCCTTACTAGCCATGTAAGTAGATGTATGTCTGACATGAACCTATAGATAGTTTGCCTCCTTATCAATTCTCCTGACGTGGTGTTCTGGTTGTGTAGAATGTCGACCCTCAGGTCCCTTTCGCACACAGACTCGAGCAGCTTCCTTCCTGCTTCACTCTGTGCTATCTTTATCACTTTCCATTTATTTTGAATAAACTTCGTCATCCACATAATCCAACAGTCTGGAGCTTCTCTACGAGGCAGTCCGCATCACAGTACTTTCTCTTCTTATCATTTACCATCATCTGCAAACATGATTAGGTATTCATGGCGTTCCTCTGGTAAATAAAGAACAGTAACGGCCATAAAACTGACCCTTGCGGTACGCCATCCATTACCCAAATCAGCTTAGAAAAGGCTCCTCAGATACGAATCCCATGTTCAGAAGAAGAGTCTCTCTTTAACCTTCCAGGTAATCCAACTTCCTTACAAATCTCTTGAATAGGACAGCGTCAAATGCCTCCCGGCAGTCCAATGTCACACAGTCCATCCATCCAACTCTCTTGCCTAAAACAGAGCTCAGTTCGCTCCTCCAAAGAAGCCCAAAAGATTTGCACTCGTGACCTCTTTTCTCAGAACATACGTTGCGCCTCACTTAAGTAGTCTCTCCTTTACAGGTTATCATATATTTGCTTTTTCATAATCTTTCTCAATGTTTTGCAAACCACATTCCTTAGGAATACTACTCAGTGCTTCACTGTAACTTACTGATCTCTCTCATACATAGGCGCTACATTGACTCTTCATCATTCTTCGCTCTGCTTCCTCTCCCAAAGATTTTCTTTTTAGAACATCGTCAGTTGCCCGCCAAGCGTGTCTAAACACTCACTGAGCACATTTGGTCCATGTGCGTAATATGGTTTCAGGATCCATCAGTACCATACTTATGTCTTTTCTACAACAACAAAAAAAATTCAGTGTTTTCAAAGCCTTCCTCCCCGTCCTGTCTCATTAGTGGCGAGGCTGTAGTCTCCTCCATTGTGAATACGTTTTTGAACTCACCCTTACTTCCAGTCATATGTTTTGGTCATCCCCATCCATCACCACTCCGTCTGAATTCCTCGACTTGATTAGCAGCTCTCTGGCTGACAGTTTCCTTTTGATGAATGAATGAAATACTTTTGTGATCTCATTTGTCTTGTCTACAATATTTCACTCCTCCCTGTTCTTCTTTCCTGATGTTCCCATCCTCATTTCTAGCTTCCTCATTTTTGATATACTGAATATGGAATTTCATTAACCAATGCAGCAAGCTCTCAGAGAACTTGCTTGGCTGTATATAATTTCCATGACTATTTCACTTTGGGTCGAGGTTACAGTGTGATCTATTTTATCTCATCACCATCACGTTCATCATATGTAAACACTACATAAACACCTTCCCCATGTAATGTACTACACCTGATATCTATCATATCAGTGTTATCATACGTAAAGATAAGATCTACCATCAGTGGTGAATCAACCACTCTTACTTCAGAGTACTCAGTGATATGGCGAGACAGGAAATATTCTATACACTAAGAAACTTGTCTCTCTATGACTCTTTATCTTCATGTGAATGTAGAAATTTCCAGTTATATTTCTGTGATGTGAGAACCTCCCATCATCATATCTTCATCATCGCTGAGCAGCGTGTCCCTCAGCCTCCTACACCAACCATCATTCTCTTCCTTCAGTAGTCGTTCTGGTCCATTAAAATTCTTTGCAGAACTATATATCATAAACAACATTATGCAAATTTTTCCTATAATTACTTTTCCATTATGTGGCGTTTAAATGAATCATATACTTTTTTCTTGGAACTATAGGTTCCCCCCCCACCAAGATGGCTCATCCTCATCTTCATTTGTTTTTTTCATTTCCTTCCTTGCTATTGTCTACCTCCCAGGAAAGATTTGGAGAGATTTCATATCCTGTAAATGTTTCATCTCTGTAACTCCATCAACTTCTGGGTATGGTTTCCTTTGTTCGGTGTTTAGACTCCATCACTCTTCCAACTACTACTAAATGTATCAGCATTTGTATATCCCTCCTTGTAATCCTTCTGCTGCCTTAACATACCTTGTCTTTCTGTTCTAACATAGGGGCAGATCTGCTCTCTAGTATTCAGTGGCGCCCTCCTTTACATGCGCTATGAATAATTTCTCGGTTCTTTCTTTTCCTTCCTTTGATCTGTCTCCCTCTAATGCAAACCTCACAGAACTCTTCATGGTCAGTAGGTTTCATGGCTCGCTCGAGTACCTCCTGGCTGTGTATCCTCACAGTGTGTGTTATCTTTACTGGCCGTCCTTTCATATCCTTGCTGTGCTTTCTTAAACTCTTCGTTTCTTTCATCTAAAAAAAAAAAAAAAATGAGTTTACTGTACTTGTAGCCTCACATAACTCCCGTATTCATATTTCCTCCTTCAGAACACTTTCTTCTTTGGTTGGGATGTGGTCTTCTGCCTGGAATTCTTCAAGGACTTATGTATGGCTCCCTCTCACTCCACAATGTCTTCTAGTAATAGTTGAGCTTAATGAACAGCTAAGTCCTGGAGAAGCCACATAGAGATCTTTCTAGAACCTGCAGTTTTGCTGTCATTCGTTTGAGGAAGACGAATACTCTTCCCTTCATCAAGCCTATCCTCATCATTTACTTCCAGGAGATGGTCCTTTTTACAGCTTCATTCGGTAGATTTCTACGTCCCTATGATTCCATTACGCCCCCATATCTCTGCACCAGACCAATATCCTCAGCCTCACTTCCTGAGCAGTAGGAGCGTTTCCTGGTCATTGTCCCCCGTATTCTTCATCAGTCTCGGGGTCTGTGTTATGGGCATCTTTAATGACCTGTTTCAGGGTCTCTTAGAGAAGACTCTCTTGTTTCTTCTCTGTCCATTTTACCACCAGTACCTCAACTCTCTCTCTTCAATGGCTTTTTTTTTTTTCCATTTCAAAACTACTTCCATTAATTTCGGGTTATAATAATGCAACTTATTTCTTTTCTTCAGTTTTCGATTTTTTTTTTATCCGTTCGCTATAACTCTTGTGACTTGTTTGACTTTACCATTCGATTCTGTTTCCGTAATGCGGCCAGGAGATTTCTTTAATCTTAAGGAACCAAAGGATTCATTCTTTGGTTCTTCTGTTAATCCGTCACCTCCTTTAGTTACAAAACCTCCAAAATACCCTTCATCCACTTAGCATTAAATGATTTGGTCACAGTTTTATGTTCATTGCAATTTTCTTTCCTTATTTCTGTTCCATGTCACTACAATCGCCTACCTCAGGTCTGAGGATAAATATCCCCTCAACTTTTAACTTTCATTCTACAAGTCTTTACGACTTTTACATAAAATTTCAATCCAAAACTCTTCACTTACAGAGCGTTCAAAATACCCTACAGTTTAGCACACGCACGTACTGGCACAGTTCACTTATGAACCGTACATACTGGTACAGTCTAGCTCATGTACCGTACATACTGGTACACTCTAGTTCATGTACCGTACATACTGGTACAGTCTAGCTCATGTACCGTACATACTGGTACACTCTAGCTCATATACCGTACATACTGGTACAGTCTAGCTCATGTACCGCACATACTGGTACAGTCTAGCTCATGTACCGTACATGCTGGTACAGTCTAGCTCATGTATCATACATACTGGTACAGTCTAGCTCATGTACCGTACATGCTGGTACAGTCTAGCTCATGTACCGTACATACTGGTACAGTCTAGCTCATGTATCATACATCCTGGTACAGTCTAGCTCATGTACCGTACATACTGGTACAGTCTAGCTCATGTATCATACATACTGGTACAGTCTAGCTCATGTACCGTACATACTGGTACAGTCTAGCTCATGTACCATACATACTGGTACAGTCTAGCTCATGTACCGTACATACTGGTATCTAATAATAATCTCTGACTGCAGTCTGCTCGGGGATGTTGACCGGTACCACGATAGTTTACTAAAGTTCATTTTCTTTTCTATTGACTGTGTTACCCTTCCGCCGTTTTCTTTCATAAACTTTATACTACCCTTACATCCAGACATATGATCCGTGTCATCTTTCAAAGCTTATCGTAACATTGGGTCAAGAAAAAATGCCAGCACCTCGTTATCATTCGCTGGAAGCAACACCACCGCCTCACGTCCCATGTTCATTCCGCGTCGTAATCAGCCACAGTGAAACTGTTATGTGGACGAAATATTACTTCCAGGGGTTCCAGTGGTATTTCGTCCCTCCCCCTTTACCTGTGCCATGGGCTGGCTGAAGCTGTAATCCCTCCATCATCTCCTCAAAAAACGAGTTGGACGTGCGGGTTCCCTGCTGGCCCCCCCGAATGTGGAGTAATTCACTATTCGTAATCACCTATATATTACAGCTTGGGGTGAGGGTTCTACTCTTGAGGAAGGCGACCCATCTCTAAAACGTTCCTAAGCTGTGCAGGAACCTAGGCCAGGGAGGGGAACTTGACAGTCACCGCACACCTTGCTCACAATTTGTACTTACCTATTTGTATTTCACGGGGAAGATGGGGGCCCCCCGGTCTCTCGAATACCATGCAACATTTTAAACTTCTGTATCCTGTAAACATTAATTACCTCATAGCTCGTTACTCTTGAACTATATAATTACGTCTTTTTCATCCTATTTAATGTTTCGTGCCCAGTTTCATGTTGTTCTATCCTTGCATCTTAAAGGAAAAAACACAACAACTGTTTACGTTATCGAGTTGGTTAAAGGAAATTGAAAAGGTTGTGATCAGGTCATCCCTTACTCTTCTCTCTTTCATTACTGGCAGATATAAGGCCTCTCCTTGTAACTTAACTCTCTTAATTTCAGTATCATCTTTGCTGCCTTCTTCTTCTAGATATTTGTGCATTCTTGAAGTACGGTGACCAAGCTTGAGACACATATTCTACTTTTGGCCTAACGTAGGCTGTAAACAGCTTGCTAAATATATGTTTATTCATATCCTCGAATGTCAATGTGTTATCTGCCAAATAACAATTTGTATCCTCTACTATTCTCCTCATATGGGACTCCAGCAGCAGTTTGGTGATGACGTTAACTTTCAAGTCCCTCTCACAAACAGATTCCAACAGCTTATTTCCTGCTAAATAATATCGATATTGGGGCTTTCTTGCACTGTGTTCCATCTTCAGTAATTTACATCTATTTGGTCTGAACTTCAAACCTCGTATTAGACCAACTTTGAAAATGGTACAGTTCCCCTTATACTGTCGGTTGATGCGAGCCTCCTTCCTCTTCGGTTCTCTGATGAGCATCATCCGCAAACATATTTAGGTAGAAGTCCAGTTCATCTGGCAAGTCACTCCCATAAACCAAGGAGAATAATGGTCGCAAGACATTTCGAGGAAACTCCTCTAACACGCGTCCTGTGTTGCCTTCCATTAAGATAATCTTCCATCAGTCGAAGTGGTCTCTTTCCAAGTCCAATTTATTCATCAGCCTCCTACGTCGTACAGTGTCAAATGCTTTCTGGCTAACTATAATCCCAGCAGAATTCTCATTTGTCTAATATAAAGCTTACTTTTTCGTAGAAATCTCAAGAGCTTCATTATATTGGATCATCTCTTCCTGAAATAGTGTTGTCCCTTCTACTTACGTAGTTTTTCCTCTGTGGTAAGTCATCCATTTGGTCTCTGTCTGTTCCATTTCCTTCAGGACCAGACTCGTCAGGGAGACCCGTTCTTTCATTCAGCACCTCCTCCCAGTCTCCATTCCTACAAAGGGGGTGTAACGTCTATCTTCTACCTCTACCTTGGTACTTTACGTTTGTCCAGTGACATCTTGAACAACAATAGATCAACAACGTCTCTTCCAGGTCTACTTACTGTCTTGCTGGTAAGTACGTTTGCCCTTTTCCACCACCTCCATGGCACTCTGCCTTTCCCTAGTTAGTACATCTTGAGCTGCATTTCAAGAGATTTATCCATGGGCCTTGTATAGGTCAAGATCCTTATGTATTCTGTTGATGCCTTTTATCATCTCAATGCTTTCTAACTCCTTCTTCCCATCCCATCTCACTGGTGTTTGGGCTAAAGTGTCTTCCACTCTAAGAACACTTTTTACCTTGTCATTTAGCTCGCAACTTAACCTTATATCATCCTCTACAGCTCTTCCCTGTGTGTGTGTGTGTGTGTGTGTGTGTGTGTGTGTGTGTGTGTGTGTGTGTGTAATCTCAGGTACAACAGTTTACTTGTGAACGTGAATGGGTTGGGTGACGCCCGTCCCCCACCATGGTAACTCGTCACACAAGTCTCAGCCGACCGAACCATCCAGACTCAGCAGAGGATCACGATTCTCATAAACCCTTCCCTGAAGAACTTTTCCTCAATTTCGATAGAGAGAGAGAGAGAGAGAGAGAGAGAGAGAGAGAGAGAGAGAGAGAGAGAGAGAGAGAGAGAGAGAGAGAGAGAAATACCTTCAAACTTCAGGAAAGACCTTCTGTACACATGGATGTGAAAATTCGAGTGTACGGGGAGGGTAAGGCCGGCATAAGTAATTTCTGGACCTTTTGTGCAAGTTGCCAACTTTATCAATATACGGCGGCAGTGGGAGGCGGAGGAGGGAGCAGCCTGGCTGTACACTGTGGTAGATGCTGGCTGCTGCAGGCCAGGCCAGGCCAGGCCAGGCCAGGCTCGGTTGTTGCACTGTGAATGGCGAGGATGCAGCAGCGGGTGTTGTATACACCATCCTCCTCCGCTGACGGGAAGGAGAGCAATCTCGTCCACAAACCTCACGCGCCATAGGAGGCTACAGGCATTTCCCTGCTACTGATTGTAACGCAGCCTGGAAACTTCCTCGTATAAAAGGGATGCTCGCATTATATGATTAATTAGATCACAGTTTGGCGATATTAAAACTTTTGTATCTCATTTTCTTTTGTGGTTCCAGAATGTCTATAACAATCACAACAACAACAACAACAACATAGGTATAAAAAAATGGATCCCATTTTTGCCGCAGATTATTAATTTTCTTTTTAGGAAAGAAAGAAACAACAGAGTTGTTAATTCGTCCTGTGTTTATGATTCACCACTGACTGTTGTAATTAAGGTAATTTGCATCTCTATATTGACAACTGTGGCGGATTAGAAATAATTCGGGGGAGTGATGGTGATGGTGGAGACGGTGGTGGTGGTGATGGTGGCGATGATGATGCAGTGGTGATGGTGGAGACAAGTGACAATGGCGGCGCCCTTGATGCTACCGTTGTTGGTGATGGAGGTGGAGACACTGATAGTGTTGGAGAGAGTGGTGATACCAGCGGTGACACTGATGATGGCCGTGGTGGTGTTGGTGATGATGATGGCCGTGGTGGTGTTGGTGATGATGGCCGTGGTGATGTTGGTGATGATGGCCGTGGTGGTGTTGGTGATGATGGCCGTGGTGGTGTTGGTGATGATGATGGCCGTGGTGGTGTTGGTGATGATGATGGCCGTGGTGGTGTTGGTGATGATGGCCGTGGTGGTGTTGGTGATGATGATGGCCGTGGTGGTGTTGGTGATGATGATGGCCGTGGTGGTGTTGGTGATGATGATGGCCGTGGTGGTGTTGGTGATGATGATGGCCGTGGTGGTGTTGGTGATGATGGCCGTGTTGGTGATAATGGCCGTGGTGGTGTTGGTGATGATGGCCGTGTTGGTGATGATGGTGACAAAGATGGTGACGGTGAGGGTGGTTGCCAGGGACTGTGGTGGCATCACAACCCTGTGTACGGCAGTAATGTGTATCTTAAAGTACTGTGCAGACTGACCGAACACAGAAATCATGGAAGTATGACGAGTGTTTTTCCTGGAAACATCTTCTCTGCATCACGGGTGAACCCAAGCTACACCAGTCTCGCACCAGCACGGCATTCACCACAGTATAACACCCAGCGATAATCATTACTCCACTGCACACAAGTTAATCCCACGACTGAAGCCTTAGAGCGAAAGCCGGGGAGGCGATGTTGGTAAAGTGACCAGCTCCTCCCCCGCTCCTCCTCCTCCACCACGGGTGGTGGTGTCTCACTCCTTTCCTTTAGCGACAAACAACGGTACACAAGGAGGAGGGGTTTCTATCCGAATCATTTCTGTCATCATGCATTCTGTAATGACAGCAAAGAAAGCGAACTAATGAAAGACTGTATCCCACACCCACTGGCGAGATCCGCATCCCAACACAAGCACGTTTTTCTCTCTATACGACACGGTGGTCTGGTGGGAAGTGCACGGGCACTAGCAGCCCTTCCCAAGGAAAGTGTATTCATATCAGTATGTACTTACATGCACGGAGGCCAGAGCACACGGCAGTACAGCTAGAGTACGTGAAGGTGTCATGTGATAAGTCAGAAGTGGTCTGGTGTGGTAGGATGAGGGGTAAATTTCTTGGTGGGGAATGTATCGCCCTCACAAGTGGATTTCAGTGCCTCCAATTACAGCTAGGACGATAGATCTCCAGGAACAAGAGCTCCACTGGTCAACCAGGTCCCCTTGTGGTATGGCTGGTCATCATCTACCAATACACTGTTGAAAACTTTCTGATAACCGTATTCAAACTTCATCCAGTCTCCTATATACCCACGTCCAGCCACATAGCACCATGTCTTAGTGCCCTATCTTCCCTTGTACCCTACATGCTCATAATTAGAAAGATTTTTTGCATCAGTTCCATTGTTTAATAACCTCCAGCGTCCAAGGTTCCAGCTGTCTGGACACCTCCAACGTCCACAGTTCCAGTGTCTGGTAACCTTCACAGTTCCAGTGTCTGGCAACTTTCATCTCGCTTGCAAAGAAATTTGAATACGAAAACAAAATCTTCGACAAATAAACACAAGATAATCTTCATCTTCAGGAGAGAACACTTTAGAGATACATGGTTTCCAGCTGAAATGATCGCGATGAATGATAGTACGTTGTGCAGTGTTGGTGATAGTCATACTGGGCTGTGCAGTGTTGGTGATAGTCATACTGGGCTGTGCAGTGTTGGTGATAGTCATACTGGGCTGTGCAGTGTTGGTGATAGTCATACTGGGCTGTGCAGTGTTGGTGATAGTCATTCTGAGTTTTCCCAGTGTTGGTGATAGTCCTGCTGAGTTGTGTGGTGTTGGAGATGGTCATGATGAGTTGTGGGTTGATGGTGATCGTCCTGCCCAGTTGTACACTGTTGGTGTGGAGTCAACTCGGTGCATAATGGTGTATGTGGGAGAGTGCTGCTCCCTCCCTCCCTACCTACCTCACCAGTTAATCAAGGATCAATATCATTTAGCGATGCGAGTCGATAATTGATGTTTAACTTGGGGTTGATTGTCAACTCTCCGACACCTTTACTAGCTACACCCGAGCTGAAACTCCCTCCCTCTCTCCTCCCTCACATGGTGTGGTGTAACCCACCCAACAGCCGGATAGACAAAACACCTTCCCGAGGCGTAGTGGTTCCCCAACACCCGGGGTGTCTTAAGCAGGCTACACACGGTCAGTATAACTGTCAGTATTTTCTGCACTGTCAGTATTACTGATGGTGTGTACGTCGTACTGATGTACTCTCAGTATTACTGATGGTGTGTGCGTAGTACTGATGTACTCTCAGTATTACTGATGATGTGTACTTCGTACTGATGTACTCTCAGTATTACTGATGATGTGTACTTCGTACTGATGTACTCTCAGTATTACTGATGGTGTGTACGTCGTACTGATGTACTCTCAGTATTACTGATGGTGTGTACGTCGTACTGATGTACTCTCAGTATCGAAACTTCGTACTGATGGATTTTTAAACAATTTGAAATCCAGGCATCAGTGCCTATGGCATGACTTATACCGATGGTGTGTTCGCCGTGTACTGTCTGTCATCGCCATCAGCACTGCCACAGCCACGTGAAACATAACACAGTCACAAAAGCAGAAAATTTGGAGAAGCAAGACGGAAAAACTTGACTGCAACAATTCATCGCTTTATACGAAGACTTACCAGAATAAACTCCAACACAAGATTTGTCCTTGTTTCCTATTTTACTTTAATAATGGCTGAGAACACGTAGGTCATGTTCACGCACCGTGGGTTACACACGATCGTACTGACACTCAATAAATGAACGTGCGGTCACAGTACTGACAATACCAAGATTAATGTCAGTATTGATACTGACGGTAATGCTGATCATGTGTACCCTGCTGTACTGGGATGAGGCATAACGACCTTATACATACACAAACACACATACACACACACACACACACACACACACACACGCACATGGAAGAGAATGACTCAGGACATGATTAATGTAGACAGCTCACAAAATTTTAAGAAATTGTACGACAGTGGAGAATGTTCAAGAAATGGGGGACCAAGGAGTACAAAAACTTCCTCACCGTACACGACAAATAAATAATTCTACAGTAATCAAGATATGGGATTTAGAGGCAAGGGTTGTAGAGAATGATGTTAAGAATATGCGAGGAAATGAATATCAAGTTCGAAGGTGTTTACACAGTGGAATACACGATAACTTCAATACCAGTGAGATGGGATGAGGAGGAAGTTTTACAAAACAATGAGGCATCTTGATAGACATTAACAGAATACTAAAAGGTCTTAACCCCGACGAGGCTCATGGCCCTAATGTAATGTCACCATATGTGCTGAAGATGTGTGCAGGTACATTGAACACATCTCTTGAAATAACGTTCACCATGAGAATGGAGTGGAAAAGAGGCGAACACCTTACTTATCTATGAGAAAGGAGATCAGGAATAGGTAAATAAGTATAATCCGGTCTCGCTAACAAATGTTGTGTGAGGTACTGGAAAAGATGATTAGAAAACAAATGAATGACGTGTTATAGAGAAGAAGTTACGAAAGTGGGGGACGGTTTGGTTTTAAGGAAAGGAGGTCATGTGTAACGAACCATTTGGATTTCTACGAAAGAGTGAGCTCTGTCTTAGACAATAGGGATGGCTGGGCGGACTGGCAGTAAACGTTTGACACGTACATGTGGTAGGATGATTAAGAAGCTGGATCACCAAAAAAGAAAGAAGGGAGACACTTCTTCAAAGAATAGAAGATTGTCATAACGGAAAGGAACTAAGGACGCATATCAAAGGAACCTTCTCAAAATAGGATGAGGTCACTAGTGGAGTGCCACAGGGTTTTGTTCTAGGAGCATTAACCTTTATAATCTATGTCAATGACTTGCCAGAAAGTAGGAATTCCTACCTGAATGTGTTTCCAGATGATGCGAACGTCATGAGAGAAGTTGAGGGCGCAGAGGATTGCCTCACCACACAAGAGGACCAAGACAAACTCCAAAGCTGTTCTGATACATGGTTGGTGATGTTCAACCGGAGCAAATGTAAAGAGAATGGGCCACAGCGAAAGAGAACTTCGGTATATTATCATACAGCAGGAAATAAGCCTCAGCAATCTGTGTATGCGCGGGAACTCGGAGTCGATATCGTTCCTTACCTGTTACCAGTGTTCCATCCTAGGACAACAGATATGGAGACCAACTGTCTGCAAGCAAATATTACAATTCCATTCAAGTTCATAGATAAAGAACTATTCAGCAAGGTGTTTACATTATACGTAAGGTTAAAGGTACAATTTTTTTTTTTTTCAAAGTTTGGTCACCGATCCTGAATAAAATCTATAAGCTGATAGAGAACGTCCAGAGGAAAGCAACAAAGATGGGATGAGAATAAGAAGGCTGCGTTACAGGGAAAGGAGAGGAGAGTGAACAATTCTTCGAGCGATGTAAGGACAGAATCACCAAAGGATACAACATGAAATAAAACAACAAACTTTAAAAAGGTATAAAATCTAGGCTTACAGGAAGAGAGTGGTGGATGAATGAAGTTAGAAGTCTGAGGACGTGATTAATGCAGATAGCACACAAACATACACACACACACACACACACACACACACACACATACACACACACACACACACACACACACACACACATACACACACACACACACACACACACACGTAAACTAAATCAAGCAGTTACTTTTACAGAAAGAAATCATTAGTACATACACATAGGCATAGACACACACATATTCACACTCAGACACATATATACAAACATATACAAACGCACAAACAAACAGACACTATTACACATAATAAACAAAAGCAAATACACGCACACACACACACACACACACACACATTAATGCTCATATATTCACACTGATTTTATCGTATAAACATGTTCCAAACATATTCCAAAACGTGCTCTAAACATGTTTATGAGTTTCATCTGTCCTTTCGCTGCCTGGCGCAGCTTGTGAGACTATTTTCCCCGCACGTGTTCATGGCTCACGCAATGTTTTTACCGGAATGTTTTCAGTGACTTGTGTTTATGGACTGCCGGCTGGGAACACAGGTGGAAAATGGATTTCATCCCTAGTAGTTTAAGACCCAATCGACAGTGATTTCCCCCCCAAGCATCATCTAGCGACAGCTGTTGGTGTTAGAACCATGAAACCATATGAGGAAGATGTTAGTGCTATATTGTAGGTATCACTCACTGTGCCCCTACCTCTCGTAGTTAAGTCTGGGCTCGCCCACAGCTGTACGTACACTTTTGGAGTGACCCTGGGTCATCTTAGCTACACCTTGGCTACATCCACCACCCCCTGGGTGTCGTGGGTGTTGCCTCAGCCCATCTCTGTACCATCATCTGGAGCTACAATGGCTTGGTGTAGGTAGGGCAGGTGTTAGCAGGTGTGCGACCGTCTCTGACCACAGTCAACCCATGCTATTCCAAGTACCTCAGGCGTCGATACTGCTGCTGACATGGTGGGATTCCCATATCTCGTCCCTCGACTCTGGCCACGAGCTGGGATTCTCATATTCCCATGCCACGAGTTGGGAATCCCAAAGCCCGTGATATACCACTGGCCACGAGATGGTACTGCAATATCCCATCCCATGGGATACGAGCTGTCACTCCCGTTTCCTGTCCCATGACAATGGCCACAATATTATTAGAATCTTTAAATCATGAGAAGAAAACACACTGGTAAATGATTATCAACGTGGCTTCCCAAATGAATGATATTCATACATACATATATATAAGTGTGTGCGTGCGTGCGTGCGTGTGTGTGTGTGGAGATGGAAAGATAAAGTGAAAAAGATTCTGAGTAATCGGGACCTGAACATGCAGGAGGGTGAAAGGCGTTCACGGGATAGACTGAATTGGAACGATATGGTATACAGGGCGGACGCGCCGTCAATGGACTGAACCAAGGCGTGTGAAGCAACCGTCGGAAACCATAGAAAAGTCTGTGGAGTACGGTTGTGAATAGGGGGCTGTGGTTTCGGTGTATTACGCATGGCAGATAATTCATATGAGCAAATGCGGCCTTTCTTCGGCTGTTCTTGGCGGTACATCACAAACACAGGAAGCGGCAACGAAGTACGATGAAGCTTTCGACTAAGCACCATACACGAGGATGCTCTGTAAGATTAAGGCTCACGACGCAAGAGATACAATCATCCATGCATGGACGGTGGACCGATTCACAGATACGAAACGACGTGTATATCAGCCGGGGAAGCACATGACTGGCTTGACGTGACAAGTGGGGTGCCCCAAGGCACACACTCGCGAAGCACCAATAATAACTTTCATCATGCGTGTCAATGATCAGTAGACAGGACTCACCAGCTGAACTGCAAAATTTGCCGATGACAAAAAACTCGTGTGTGTATTGTCAGAAGGACGACTGCCCAGTGATTCGTAGTGATTTAGGCAAATTAATGCACTTTGGAAAAGAATTTTAATCATGAACATAGAGCATTTAGTAAACTATTATTTGAAATAAAAGACCTTGGAGTGACTATCAGTTACCATATCACAACCAAATATCAATCACTTGCTACATAGTATAAAACTAACAGAATGTTAGGTTTCATAACAAGAAATATCATCTACAAATAAAAGGATACAGTACTCACTCACGACAATACACTGGTCCGACCTCCTTTGGAATATTGTCTAATTCTGGTCGCACAGCTTGATTACAGACAAGGAAAACCTAAAACGAGTTCAGAGAAGAGCAACAAAACCAATTTCGTCCTTTAATAACAAACTTTATGAAGAAAGACTCAAAGGTATAAAAACATTTCCTTTATAACAGCGAAGACCCTCAGAACATCTACAAAAAGTTTGCAAAATGCTAAATACGTTCAACATCATACGAAAACTTCTTCACATTAGAGATTCGTCGACCAGAAGTAATAGTATTATATCAAAAGTAAAACATCATAGGAACATAGGCAAGGCTTTCTCAGCTCTATGGACTCCTAGAATACTGAAATAAATTACCACCAGTTACTGTCTGTGCGAAGACGACCATCATATCCGAATCAAAACTGGTCAAATATTGGTATCTCTCAACAGTTATTACCCCTGTATGTAGAATGAAAAACCAGACCTTCAAATTCATCTTAAATATCAACCCTTTCCTTCGTGGCAGATCTGGCCTTCCTCTCCGGAGATCCTCCGCTGCTCCAGCAAGAGTAGGAAAATATTTTTTCCATTCACACTTTCACGCGGAATATCCACTGCAGTATCTCCGTCCCTTCCTCGTGGTGTTTCATCTCAGCATTTTTTTTCTGTCGGTAATTGAGTTGGAGGGAGCGGTGGGAGGCGCGGTGTCCCTTGCTTTACTATCATGTATCTGCCACAACTACTGCCACTGTCCTCCAGCCGATAACCTCTTCATGGAATATCACACATCTTTTATCCGTCCTTCCCATGTACTCCCATGCCTCTAGCCACAACAGCTCTCCCCCACACCTCGCTGTTCCTTCCCGCCACCATCCAGGTCTGCCTGCCAAGCGACCTTCCATCTCCTGCCCTAACCATTAATGGCCCAAGATCCCATGGCAAGATTAGTAATACCCGAATTAATCTCTTGATAAAACTAACGAAGAAAATCCCCTAAAATATCACGCAGCGGGACGATAAAGTAGGAAGATCTTGAAGGAGAACCATCAGAATTGCACGATTTCTAGGCTTTTATTATTAGAGGCGATCCAAATCATTTGAACGTGTAATTTTAAGACCGTCAAATTCTGACAAATCCTGAGAAATTAATTAACTGGAGAGAAAACCTTAATGCCGCGATGCGCCATTATTGGAGGAGAGGGAAGGAGGAGGAGGGGGGGAAAGTTCCTCTCTCTCTCTCTAGATAACGTCAGTCTTAACCCATCAGTTTCCGGGGAAGGACGTGGTTATGCTCCTGATTGATACCACGGACCCACACTGCCCTGGTGTGCACTCGCGCTCTGATGGAACAAATGCTAATGGAGAGATCCCAGGTCTTGTGATATTCATGTGGATATATTCCATAAATACTTTAATGATATTCCTATATCGACTTAATGATCATTCTCTCGCTAAAGGGGAAGAAAAAGAGAGAAATGAACATTTTGCCTGTCTGCTGCAAGGTGAAGGCCAGTGTGGGATGTGCTCACACTACAGCAGCACCTTGGCCAGTGTTGACCGCGCCACAGTGGAGCACTACCTTGGCCAGCGCTGGCCAGACTGACAGAACAGCAGCACATTCGATAGTGCTGGCTAAGCCGACAGTACACAGCACCTTGGCTAGTGCTGGCCTGGCCAACAGTACGCAGCACCTTGGCCAGTGCTGGCCTGGCCAACAGTACGCAGCACCCTGGCCAGTCTTGGCGTCGGGCCGACAGTACAGCAGCACCTTGGCCAGTGTCCTGGCCCTTCTTTAGGCCAGCAGGCCCGCCAGATCGTTTGGTATAGATTTTCGCCGTAATAACTTGCGTCAGATGGTCCTGGCTACAGCTGAGACCAGGGGGAGGGGGGGGGTCCGGGCCGCCCCCCCTCTGCCGGTTCGGTGGGGGGTGGGGGAAGGGGGGAAGGGGGGGAGGGGGTTGCCTGCGGCACACGGGTGCATAACAATATGTAAAGAGGCAAAAGTGCACAACAATGTACATGTACAGGAGACATGGCAGCAGAGAGTAGCTTTACATGTAGCATAACTACAGGGAGGGATATTGTAACTGCGCCAGTACATGGTAGTGTAGTGTACAGTTGTACGAGAAGTTATGGGCACAGTGAGAGAGAAGCTTACAAGAAATGACTGGAAAACACACACACACATTATATATATATATATATATATATATATATATATATATATATATATATATATATATATATATATATATACCTTCTTGTAATATATACATACATATGTATATCGAGGGGAGAGAAACAGCGGGAATGACTGCTTCGTGAGGGGGTGGAGGTACAATCAGTGAATACTGCGAGAACATTCTTAGAACACCTCACTCCGTCCGTGCCCTACACCCGGCCTGGCCAGCTCAACCTGCCCCACGACACCTAGTGACCCACACGACCTACACTTACCTCCCTGCAGCAACTACAGCTCCTGCTCACGCAAACTGCAGCACCTACACACACGAACTACAGCAACTACAGCCCACACGAACTCCGGCAACCTACCCACACGAACTCCGGTAACCTGCCCACACGAATTGCAGCCCACACGAATTACAGCACCTGCCCACGCAAACTCCGGCAACCTACCCACACGAACTACGGCATCTGCCCACACGAACTACAGCATCTGCCTTACACGTGCCACAGCACTTGCTTACATGATCTACACAGTATCTACCCACACGAACTATACAGCCCCTGCCCAGCATGAACTACAGCAGCTGTCCACACGAACTAAATCATCTACTGACACGAACGGCAGCACCTGCACACACGAATCACAGCACAAGCCCACACGAACTACAACACCTGTTTACACGAACCAAAACACATGCCTGCACGAACTTTAGCACCTCTCCGCACGAACCACAACACCCTCTCACGCGAACAACAACACCTGCTCACACGAATTGTTAATTGGTGCCCATCCGAATCTACAACACCTGCTGCAGGACCCAGAACACCTGCCCATACGATCGTCAACACTTGCCCATACGAAGTACAGCGGCTTCTCACACGACCCTTGACAGCTTATGACACTACCCACAACAGCTGTTGGCAGGGGACTACAGCACTTACTCACAGAAACTACAGTAGACTCTCATAGGAACTGTAGCAACTTGCTCATAGGAAGCATAATAGTGGGTCACATAAAATCTAATAGTTACCCGCATGAAGTATGATAACAGTTACTCACATGCAATACAGCAGTTGCTCACAGGAAGTACAATGGTTGCTCAGAGGATGTAGAGTAATTGCTCAAAGAAAGTACACAAGTCGCTCACAGGAAGTATAATAGTTGCTCACAGGAAGTATAACAGATGTTCACAGAGAGTATAATAGTCACTCACAAGAAGTATAATAGTTGTTCACAAAGTATAATAGTTTCTCACAAGAAGTATGATAGTTACTCATAAAAAGTATACTAGTTGCTCACAGGAAGTATAATTATGATCACAGGAAATATAATAATTGATCATAGGACTTGTGCTCGTAGGAATTACACAAGTTACTCACAGGAAGTATAATAGATGGTCACCGGAAGTGTAATAGTTGCGCGCAGGAGGTACATAGATGGTCACAGGAAGTTTAATAGTTGGTCAAAGAAAGTATGAGAGTTGCCTATAGGATGCACACTAGTTGGAAGCATGATAGTTGGTCACAGGAAGTACAACTGATGGTCACAGGAAGCATAATAGCTGTTCGTAGGGAAAACAATAGATGCTAACAGGAAGTATAATAGTTGCTCACAGGAAGTGTAATACCCGGTCATAGGATGTACTATAGGTGCAATCTGAAAGTATAATACTTTGTCGTAGGAAGTATGATAGCAGCTTACAGTATGAGAGTCACATGATGTACACAGTCTGGACACACCATAATACACCACCATGATGAAGGAAGGGACTGGTTGGGTTGTATGAGAGTCGTTTGGGAGGGTTTGAAACCTCCTTACTCCCTCACCTCACTGCTGTCTTTACGTCTTGAAACGATTTAGGGGAGATAGAGAGAGAGAGAGAGAGAGAGAGAGAGAGAGAGAGAGAGAGAGAGAGAGAGAGAGAGAGAGAGAGAGAGAGAGAGAGAGAGAGGTATGTAAGGGGTGAAGGAAGAACTTACTCTTCTTGATCTCCAGGAGGTGAGCCAGGTGGAAGCAGCCAAGTAGGAACACCAGACGCAGTAGATCCAATCTCATGTTGGTTGGGCACTTGACCGCTGCTCACTGCCTTCACTAACACTCCACTACACTCACTGCACAGGCTGCGCTACACCTTAAGCCAATACACACACCACCATTATGTACACATTTTTTCCTCAACCCTTCGTTAAAGAGTGGCTTTCCAAACTCATGTTACGAGTGTTTATACGATCATAGTGTTGAGGTTTCATTCACGAGAGCATGACTGGGGCAAGACACTGAAAGAAGCAGAGAGAGAGAGAGGGAGAGGTCACCCGTGTGTGCCAGTGGCTGCCAGCGGCCGCCGAGCCTGGCCTCCGCTGCCCATACTGACGCTCCAACACTCGTGGACTTCCTCAAGACTGACCCCCCCGCGCCAGTGTCAGTGGAGCTCGGCGTGTGTACTCCCCGAACCTCCCAGAGTGAGACTGCCTGCTGGCTGGCTCCCGAGCCCCCGCGAGTGGCTGAGTGGCTGCGCGAGATGGCTAGCTGGCTGGCTGGGTGGCTGGCTGGTTGGATGGTTGACGTACCCTCCTGGTGGAGTTCGCTCGTGCTTCAACACGGGTGCCAAAGGGGATTACTTCTTTCATTCAAGCAGCACAGGTTGGGTGGCTCATTGGGGGGACGAGTTATGGAGTGGGGGGGAGGAGCAGCCCCTGGGAAGGGAAGAGGTGCGAGGGATGGAAAGGGCTGGGAGAGGAGGGAAAGGTCTGAGCGGGAGGGAGAAGAGCTGAAAGAGGGAGGAAAAACTGGGAAAGAAAGGCTGCGGTGAGAGGGCAAAGGAAGAGGATTTGCTGGGAGGGAAAGGGAAGACCTGCGGGGGGGCTGTATGGGCTGATAGGGAAGGGAGAAGGGAAGGGCTTGGAAAGGAAATGCTAGAAAGGTAGAGGAGGAGGCGGTAGGGACGTGGGGGGAGAGATGGGAGTGAAGGGAAGGGTTGCCAAGGGAAGGGAAGGGCTAAGAGGAGAGTGGAGAGGAAGGGCTGTGAGTGGAGTGGAGGGGAAGTGCTGGGAGAAGTGCTAGGAGGAGAGGGTAAGCGTTGTTATGGGAAGAGAGGTTAAGGGTTGTTAAGGGAGGGAAGGTTAAGGGTTGTTAGGGGAGGGGAGGGCAAGGGTTGTTAGGGGAGGGGAGGGCAAGGGTTGTTAGGGTAGGGGAGGGCAAGGGTTGTTAGGGTAGGGGAGGGTAGGGGTTGTTAGGGAAGGGGAGAGGAAGGGTTGTAAGGGGAGGAGAGGGTAAGGGTGGTTAGGGGAGGGGAAGGTAAGGGTTGTTAGGGAAGGGAAGGGTAAGGGTTGTTAGGGGAGGGGAAGGCAAGGGTTGTTAGAGAAGGGGCCGCGGTGCGAGGGAAGGAAAGGGCTGCGAGTGGGATGGGAAGGAAAGGGCTGCGAGTGGGAGGGGAAGGGATGGGAAGGAAAGGGCTGCGAGTGGGAGGGGAAGGGATGAATGGGGCTATGAGGGAAAGGAGAAGGGAATTGTTCGGCTAGGAGGGGAGGGGAGGGGAAGAACAGGGCTGGGATAGGGGGTGGGAGGGAAGGGCAAGGGCGGGAATGGGAAGGGAGGGGAAAGGCTGGGGGGGATAGGAGGGGAAAGGGAAGGAAGGGGTGTGATGGCAGGGTGTCAGGCCACATCCCCTCGGTTAGAGCTGATGTTATCTGGAAATAGATTCCCGGGTCCCGAAATTATAGAGAGCAGTCTTTTTTAATTCCTCTGGAAATTGAAGGCGTTAGATTGATCTAGTGGATCCATTTGCCTGCTCCCAGGCAAGTCGGACGGGAGATGGAGGAGGCGGCGGGAGGAAGAGGGAGATGGGGAAAAAGAGAAGGAGGAGTAATAGGAAGAGCGAGAGAGGGAAAAGAGGAGAGGAGTCGTCTCAACACCTCCTGACCACCTTGCTCCAGCGCCGCCAACAGACACTTGCCAATATCCAGTGGAATATATCACTGGGCGGTGTTCCGGCCTCTGCCTGCAAGTGGTAGCACTGAGAGCAAGAAGTCACCTTCGAAAGAGCTGTAGTCGAAGTTGCAGGAGCCCCACGCAGGAGGTCCAAGAGGTTACGTGGAAAAATATCGCTTGCTGGAAGGTGGGAGATCGAGGGCCAGGCTTGGCCGGGCCTGACTTGAGAGAGGGGTATCGCTGCTCATTCCAGAGGTCATGGGTCAACGATGACAGAACATATGTAAACGCATGAAGTTCAGAGGTCAAGGTTGGGTCAGAGATCAGCTCCAGAGGTCGTATGTAGTCATGCTGCCTGTAGAGAAAAAGGGTTAACACCACCGGACTAAGAGGTCAATGCCTGGAAGTCAGGCTAGACGCTTACATGACCAAGGACGACGTCTGTAGACCAGATGCCTGGAAGTCAGGCTAGACGCTTACATGACCAGGGACGACGTCTGTAGACCAAGATGCCTGGAAGTCAGGCTAGACGCTTACATGGTCAGGACCAAATGACAGCAACTGCAGCTCACGCTTCAACACAGGGGTCAGGGTGAGGGAGCAACTCGTGTGAGGGAGCCAATTGTGTTAGGGACAGCCAATATGAGGAAGCCACTCGCGTAAAGGAGCCACCTGTGTGAGGAAGTCACTCATACGAGGAGCCACTTGTGCGAGGGACAGCCAATATGATGGAGCCACTCGCGTGAGGGAGCCACTAGTACGAAGGAACCGCTCATATGAGAACGCCATATGTGTGAGGGACTCACTTGAGTGAAGGAGCCACTCGTATGAAGGAGCCACTCGTGGGAGGGAACCACTCGTATGAAGGAGCCACTCATGAGAGGGGGCCACTCGTGTGAGAGCCACTGGTGTGAGGGAGCCACTCATGATAGGGAGCCACTCGTATGAAAGAGCCATTCATGTGAAGGAGCCACTTCTGTGGGGGGAACCACTCGTGTAAAGGAGCCACTCGTTTAAGGAAGACAATCATGTGAGAGAGCCACACTTGTGAAAGAGAAACTCGTGTGAGGGAGTCACTCATGTGAGGAGCCCATATGAAGAAGCCACTCATGTGAGGGAGCCATTTATGCCCTGCCCTTTATACTCCACCCGTACATCCTCCCCCTCACCCTTCATTCCTCTCTCCCTCCTTCTCCACACGCTATCATCCCTCCCACTACCCGTCCTCTCAATCTTCCTCCCCGCTTCCACCTCGCCCCTCACCCTACACCCCTCCATTCACCACACCTCTCATCCTTCCTCCTTCCACTCCATCCCTCACACTCCATCTATGCCTCCATCCCTCTCCACTCATCCTTCCTCCACCCGCTCCCCTCATCCCTCCAAAATCATTCCCTCTACAGAGGCGCAGATTCCCACGAGATCTAATAAAAGTGCTCAAAATAATTTCGACAAGATATCACATGGAATTTGTTTTCGCTCTAGGCAGAGGTTCAGAGACTATGTATAATGGTATAAAAATATATGTTAACTGATGTAATAGCAATGTGGACAAGTCTTTGGTATACAGAACGGTGCAGCACCAGAACAACCAACTGCCAGAAGTAGTAAATCTAAAGACTACAAGTACTTTCAGATCGAGGACAGACATGTACTACCTTGACATCTGTTTTCAGTAGAGCATCTCCAATAGTCTACCATGAATCATGTCTTCCTTACTGAGGATTCAACCTAACGGTGTATGTCATTAAGGTGATGAGGAATTTTTTCCCTTAGGTCAACTCTGAAATTTCGATTTCAACTACCCTTATGTCGCACGATATCCTCTTTCTCATCTTCTTTCCTGCTGGGAGTTGAGCCGGAGGGAGAGGTGGGTGGGAAAGTGCCCTCTGTTTAATATCCGTTTCTAACACTATGTTCAGATTATTTTTCTTATTCAGAAAACCTCGTTATGGACATTCAGATCTCCTCTTATATGTTTTTTTTTTTCCATATATTTCCTCCCTACACCCTCCCTCGATCCTTCCACCTGCCCCTCATCCTCCCTCGATCCCTCCACTCCACCCTTCACCCTCCCTCAATTCCTCCACCTGCCCCCTCACCCTCCCTCGATCCCTTCACCCCACCCCTCACCCTCCCTCGATCCCTCCACCCCACCCCTCACCCTCCCTCGATCCTTCCACCCCTCCCCTCCGCCTCCCCTGATCCCTCCACCCCACCCCTCACCCTGCCTCGATCCCTCCGCCTGACCCTCATCCTTTCTTCCTCCACCCTGCCCCTCACCCCTCCTCCCTCCATCCTGCCTCCTCATCCTCCTTCCCTCCACCCTGCTCCTCACCTTCCCTCTCACCACTCCGCCCCTCATCCTTCCTGATTCCACCCTTCCCCCTCGACTTGACCTAACCTTACGTGCGAGTGGTTGCATCTGTTGTGTGCTCACTCTAGTGTGGTGACGACATCTTCCAGCATGTCACACACACACACGACGCTGCATCCGCCCTGAGTGTGACAGGAACTAAAGACCTGTTAATAATGATGCATTCACAGGCACCCCCCAAGGGTCGAGCACATAGGCTCGAATCCTGAGTGTGGCAGTCGGTCCACAGTCAACTCAGCTGTTCATCTATCCCATAGGGGGTGGTCAATGAAACGGGTATCTGGCTTAAGCTAGGATATATATATATATATATATATATATATATATATATATATATATATATATATATATATATATATATCTTTCTTCTTTCTTTCAAACTATTCGCCATTTCCCGCATTAGCGAGGTAGCGTTAAGAACAGAGGACTGGGCCTTTGAGGGAATACCCTCACCTGGCCCAATTCTCTGTTCCTTCTTTTGGAAAAAAAAAAAAAAAAAAAAAAACGAGAGGGGAGGATTTCCAGCCCCCCGCTCCCTCCCCTTTTAGTCGCCTTCTACGACACGCAGGGAATACGTGGGAAGTATTCTTAATCCCCTATCCCCAGGGATAATATATATATATATATATATATATATATATATGGGATAATTTGACGATCACTCTAGTCCATGATAATCTTATGAAGGTTTAGTCGCAATTCAATACGAGTTCCGGTTGTTAACCAGAACTAAAACAGTGCACGACGTGTTTCATGGAGACCATCCTGCTCATCAGGTGTAAACAATTCACAAAGTTTCCAATCCCAACACAAAGGGTTTGTACATCCTGTTACCGCTTTACCGTGGCTTTCAGTTTCCAGTGCTGCCTCGGCTAACAGAAAAAAACAAAACAAAAGAGAGCCGAAGATAAACTCATCACGAGTAATTTTTGTAGTATCGGATCTCATTCTGAGTTACGAGGCAGGACCTGAGTGTTTGGGTAGAATGCTAGACATGTGTGACAGAGCAGAGAGTATCTACACGACTGAAGGGCTTGATTACATAGATCTGTGGGACAATTCTTTTGGACATAGAAGTTTGTTTGCTAGAGACGGTCTTTACTTGAATATAGGTTAGCACTGTTAAGATGAGTAAAGTGCTAGATGAACATATAAAAACAGGCGTCTGGCAGGAACATGACAGTTACAGACATATATGTAAGCAAAGTTGTCACGCAATGTGTTGCCAACAATATGAATCATGAGCACATAATGCTTGGTAAACCTCCATGACAAGATAAAGAAGAAAAAGACTTACAATGAATAGCAGCAATAACCTAAGATAAGGTAAACAATGCCTAGATACACACATAGAGCCAATGGGAAGTTAGATTTCAGAGGAGAAATGTAAACTACAAGACTAAGTGTATGATACTCACTCAATACAGTGCCCCTCAGGTTACAGCGGGAGCTTCTGGTCACCAGACCTGGTCAAAGATAAAGAAAGGTAAAGCAAATTTAAAGAAGAGCAACTAAACTAATCCTTTTACCCCAAAAATAAAAATTGTGAGATGAGGTTTAAAAAATCAAAATCATCGTCTAGAAAAAATCGGAGACTCCGAAGTGACCAGAGAGAAATGCACTGTCACACGAGATCGATGTATACAATTCACCTCCATGTGCCCGGGTTCGGCGGGGTCTCCTCCCCCTTGCCCATTAGGTCAGGAGAGGTGGCGAGGGATCTCATGGACCATAGAACACGGTCTGAGATAGCAGACGGTTGAACCGTCAAGGCCGAGTGGTTTCGCTCCGTTATTGCCAAGTATTTGACCCGGGTTCGTATCCTGGGTACACAAAGGTAAATTGTTATCTATCTATCCATATAATATATATATATATATATATATATATATATATATATATATATATATATATATATATATATATATACACACACACACACATAAGAAAGGCCGCATTCGCTCACAATCATTCTATAGCTGTCACGTGCAACGCAGGAAAACTACAGCTCCCTATCCACAACCAGGCTCCACAGACCTTACCGTGGTTTCCCCAGGCTGACTTCCTCACTAGAATGCTCCCAAACCACTTGCCTCTTATAAACCCTGATAATCGTCTAACTCTAGCAATCCACTTTCCTCTTTACCCACATTAGTCTGGAGCTCGCGTCTTTACGCTCTTTCACACAGTCCCACAACTCCTGCTCCAACAGTAGTGCTACCCCTTCCTTAGCTCTTGGCATCTCACCAACCCCTGACTTTATTTCCCCAGGTTCCACCCTTCAACCATACTATCTCTCCTTTCTTATATATATATATATATATATATATATATATATATATATATATATATATATATATATATATACATATATATATATATATATATATATATATATATATATATATATATATATATATTATCCCTGGGGATAGGGGATTAAGAATATTTCCCACGTATTCCCTGCGTGTCGTAGAAGGCGACTAAAAGGGGAGGGAGCGGGGGGCTGGAAATCCTCCCCTCTCGTTTTTTTTTTTTTTTTTTTTTTTTTTCCAAAAGAAGGAACAGAGAATTGGGCCAGGTGAGGGTATTCCCTCAAAGGCCCAGTCCTCTGTTCTTAACGCTACCTCGCTAATGCGGGAAATGGCGAATAGTTTGAAAGAAAAAGAAAGATATATATATATATATATATATATATATATATATATATATATATATATATATATATATATATATATTCGCCATTTCCCCGCATTATCGAGGTAGCGTTAAGAACAGCGGCCTGAACCTTCAAGGAAATATCCTCACCTGGCCCCTCATTCTCCCCTTATTCATCCAGTCCCAACCCTGTCCCGTAAGCCCTATCCCTCCCCTCACCCAGACCCCATTGTGTCTCTCGTCCTCCCTCTCCCCACTCATCTCCCTTCTCGACCCTTAACCCACCTCCTTCCACCCACCTCGTCCCCTATCCTCCCTCCATTCAGCCGCCATCTCACTCCTCAACCTACTTCCCTCCATCTAGCCTCTCACCCCGCCCTACATTCTCCATCCCCTTCCCTCAACACCTCATCCTTCCTCCCATGCAGCTCTTCCCACACTAACCCTTCCTCCACCCTGCCCCTCTTCTTCCTTCCTTCCTTTCACCCCGCCTTTCAGCCCCTCTTTCCACTCCGTCTTTCATCCTACCGATCTCTGCCCCACCCTCTAGTCTACCATCATATCCATCTGTCCACTCTGCTTCCTCATTCGTCCTCCCTCTACCCTACCCATTACTGTGTTCCCATGAACCCCGTCCTTCACCTCCCTCCCTCACACTCCTCACCCTCACAAGTCAGAATTAGTGATGTCCACAAACAGAGACTAAATAGCACCTACGAGGTTAGGTGACAAGCTGAGAAGCAGTGGTCATGGCATTACCTACTTCACTGTAAGGTGCCGTTTCGATTTCAGAGAATCTAAATTGATGATAACCAATTTTTGATCAGCAGACTTCGACCAAAATGAGCCACGATGCAGGTTAGATAAACTGGATTAGGCTCTTAGACGTGGATACAGGTGGAAAAATGTGGAGGAAATTTAAGAATATATTTCTTCGCTGGAAAGGTGAAAATGAATTGTCTAAGTGAGGAGTCAGGTAGGATGAGTAAAAACATTAATATACTGATCACACTAAGATAAGATCTTCTTGGGTTACGTTAAAAACACGTCAACAAACTGGATCGCGACATGTACGTAAGAAATTGAAGAATTTGTAGGAGGGAAATCAGAGGCACGAAAAGCTTGAAGAATAACAAAATGATTTTTTTCTAGATACGTTAAAACCAAGAAAAACAAAAAATTAAGGATATAATTGAATATAATTGAATCTGAGTTAAGTAAAACTGTTCATCTTAAGTAGCGACAACAAAGAGGCAGCTTCCCTTCCCAAACAAGTATTTCAAGTCATTGTTTAACATCTAAAGTTCGCCTGATATACCACGAGCACGAGACGTATATCAGGGCAATGAATTCTAAAAATTGGACATAAAAGATATTGGATGCCATGAAGGACTTAAATATGTCGATGATGTAAATCCGAGCAAGCAAAGTGGTTCAGAAGATATCTTCCTCACGGGAGAGAAAGACATTATCAGACAATAAGCTGCTCTGTTTTGATCAGGAGAATATTCAACAGATCACTACAGGAAGGGGAACTGATAAAAGTTTATCACAAATCCGATAAAAAAAAAAAAAAGAGGGATAGAAAATATGTTTTTCAAAGTGTCACATCAGCCTTATTTTGGCTTTCGTAGAAATTGTTAGTAAAACAAAGTCGTAGAATTCCTAGATGATATGATCATCACTACCATCATGGAACTTCACTACACAGCGTCGTGTTTCACGACCCCGACTGAATCTTTTAGTCTTATATATCATACCTAGGACGGCAAAATACCCTTTCATGTTATAGCATACCTAAACTTTTACACAGTCTTGGCTAAAGCAACATGGAAAGGATTGGTAAGTAAAGTTAAATCTTACGACATAACGAAAGCGATCCAGCGTGTGGGCGGCAGTCTGTCTCTCAGGGAGTGAAGGACGAGTGGTTCTAAATGAGGCATTATCTATCGGCTCTCCGCCCCGCAACCTATACTTATCCTCTACGTCACTTACCCCTGGAGACGAGATTCACCAGCTGAAATTCTAGGTGTGCTAACGGCAAGAAATTACATTCCAAAGAATTTTATACAAAATGATATAATCATGAATATGGCAAATGGGTTTTTCATCTAGATGAAACGTATTTCATATTACAGCCAAGACAATCAATCATGATTACAATATTCTCCGTTTTATAAGTAGACGAAGAATGGTTCTGGGAGCGTTGAAGAATGTCTGGAAATCAAGAACGTTATCTTGCTGAACAAAAATGGGTATGTTTGAAGGGATATTGGTTTCAAGGATGTTTCATGGTTGCGAGGTATAGGATTGTGCAGAGGAGAGTGGATGCATTGGAAATGATAAGAGACCTTCAAGTGATCATCAGTAACGACAAGTATGGAAAATGAGATACCTGAGTGAGCACCATGAGACGAGAGGATGCTGTGCTACATAGCCAGAAATGATATCAAACATGGGATACAATATTCACTCTTTATGACTCCTTGCTCAGATCTCGCTTGGTGTACGCTCATCACCAACCAACTCTTCGCCATATTTATCAAAGATGAAGAAAAATTGGAACGCATTCAAAAAAGGGCAACCAAACTAGTGCCGTCACTCAGAAATAATCCTCATGAAGAAAGATTTAAAGACTTAATTCAATCCATATGAAAGTGTAGTTTCCATAGTGATGAGGTTGTACTTCAATGGACGGGAAACTGGTTGACTGGCCACAAACAGAGAGTAGTGATTAATGGTCAAGGCCCAGAATGGTTTGACGTAACAAGTGGAGTGCCACAAGGATCAGTTATGGGACCGGTTCTCTTTCTCATATACATTAATGATATTGATAATGGGCCGCATTTCAAGATATCAAAATTCGCTGATGATACAAAGCTGTGAAATACATCTACAAATGAACCAGAACGTCTACAGCTACAAACTAACATAGACAGACTGATGAACTGGGCTCATAAGTGACGTATGAAATTCAATATCAACAAGTGCAATGTCTTGCATACTGGTTATAAAAACAAAAAGGCAAGCTACAATATGAATTCTGTTCATCTGTAAGAGGTAAATGAGGAAAAAGACTTGGGTGTTATAATCTCTGGTGACATTAAACCAAGTAAGCAGTGCACAGATGCAGCGAAAAGACCGAACAAATGTCTTGATTTCATAAGTATGGCCTTCGAATTCAGGTCCAGGGAAATCACCCTTACTCTTCACAGTTCATTGGTTCGTCCACATCTTGAATATTGTGCTCAGTTTAGGTCATCCTACCTTAAAAAGTGGCATATACATAATAGAAAGAGCATAGCGTGGAGCTACTGATTTGATTCACGGACTGAGAAATAAATTCTAGGAGTGGATATCATACGACTTGAATCTATTTAGCTTAAAAAAGGGAAGATCAAGTGTTGATCTAATACAAGTAATTGAACTGATTAAAGGCGTTGACAATCTTGATCTCTCAAATTACTTAAGACTCGATTCATCTGATTTTACTTTTGGTAATGGATACAAACTCGTGGGTAAACAATTTACTTCGAATGGGGCGAAGAACTTTTTCTTCAACAGGATTGTTAACATATGGAACGATTTGCCAAGTAGAGTGGGTGACAGCAGTACTATAGATAAGTTTAAAAATAAACTTGATAAATACTTTGCTTCAAGTCCACGACTCACATTATTTGTATCTCCATAATCAAAATGACAATGTGAAGGCTATTCTCTTTGTATTATCTGTATGCCTTCTAACTTTAACCACACTATTCTGTGAGTTTCTGATACCATCCAGTATCACAGACAGCCTCGAGAGGACCCAGTGGTCTGCTGCTGCTTGAATTCCTTTGTATTCCCTTTGTATAAATTTCTCATAAAAATTCCACCAAGTTCTCTCCCCGCCAACTAACATGTACCATCCAGAGCTCTTCGTAGTTTTCTTGAGTCTTTTTCATCTCTCGCCGTTTTCATGATTCAAGTACCATCTGCTAAACAATTGACTCTACTACTCCTTCGTACTTGCTTATCAACGTCTGATATAACTATAACAAGTCCCTTGCGTGACGCCCGTAAAGCACATCTTAATTGGTTCAATTTGCGACCAATATGAACTTTCTCTTTTTCCAATTCTTTCCTCAAAACTAGTTTGTCCCATTTTCTATAGCATCACTCGGAGTTCGAAAATCTTTGAAAACGGTGTCCATTCTCTTTCCTCTCATTAAAAGTTTTATATATGTCATTACTGTGAACAATTAGTTGGAGTCTTGCGTACTCTTACTTGGTACAAGGCTTTGCTGGTCTTTATCTATAAGTTGGTTTCAAGTAGGATGCACCATTATGTGTTTCCTTAACACTGTCTCAATTCATTTAATCATATTCAATATTAGGCTGACTGGTCTGCATTGCTTTGGCAGGAATCTGTATTCACTGAGTGTACTGGTGTTATGTATGCCATAAAATGTATATCTACCGCGTTGGACTGGTCTATACTCCCTCCCAAAAGCACTGTGGGAGGTTTGATTTTCGCCTTTCTTTTTCTTTTTCAGAAATACTGTTGGAATTCCATCCAGCGTCGGTGCGGAGGTCACTTTTCAGCCACACACACACAGAATGTATATATCTTGCTGATAGATCTGGAAGAGTATGCTTGTCAGGCAGTAATACACACACAGAATGTATATATCTTGCTGATAGATCTGGAAGAGTATGCTTGTCAGGCAGTTATACTTTCATTGTCAATCTTGACATTCCATCCTGCACTAAATAATGTCTTTATGTTGATTTACTGACATTTGCCAGGGTATTGTGGGGTTCACCTACAATATAAGTTCCAACCTCTTTTTCTTTTCCTCTCTCTCTCTCTCTCTCTCTCTCTCTCTATCTATCTCTCTATCTTCATTCGTGTAAGCATAAAGAACTTCTGAATTTAGATTAAGGTCCCGAATCATACTCTCTCGTCATTCATTATCTGCTTCTGTATGGTTCCATTATTTGTCAGCATCTCTTATTTCTTTCTCTACTTGTTCCTCTGTAACCCTACATCGTTTTCCATTCTTTTCTTCTATTCATTCATATTTTTCTATCACCTGGTATCCTTCTCTTTACTGTTATTCTACTATGTGGCACTCTTTCGTATTCATTTGATTTATGCACTGGTATAAAACTGGATGCATTTTTCTTTTTAATTCAGCTGTTGAGAATTTCATCCCATTTTCTATAAGCTGTTAGATAAAATCCCTCGCTGTAATTCATCCTGTCAGAATAGAAATTGAATTTATATGTCTTGAATATCTTTATCTCCACCTCCGAGCAGTAGACACCTCTTAAGATATCATGATTAGAGATACAGTATTTACCTTAAGTGTCATTTGTGAAAACTGAATAATGTTAGTTCTCACTGGTTGGTTTATAACCTGGATCAGACTGTGTGTCATACACAAGGGCCATTGCCTAAATACCTGCTCTCTTTCATCAGCCAAGGCGCTGTTCCCCCTGCTGAGAATTCGTGTTTGTGTCCTTAATCCGATCCACCCTTTTCCCGTTCCATAAATCTAAAATGAATCTCGCCTGACCGAGTTACCGTTGCTTCTGGTTTCTCTGTATTCCACAACATCTCGTCAATTCTTGTTAGTAATCTCTTAAACTCTGTCATCTTAGTCCTTATGAGCTGTGTGTGTGTGTGTGTGTGTGTGTGTGTGTGTGTGTGTAAAGCTGGTATGCTTATAGGTACTGATTCATATTTATCGTGGCATAGTTTCAATATCTGATTTCCTTCAAAGTTTTTGATGTCGTATAGCGGTACACCCGCCTCTTTCGCTCTGTTTCTGTCTGTCCTGAAGGTCTCATATCCTTTTAAATCTGCTTCCTTTGTTATAGTCTCCTTCATCTATGTCTCACTTGCATTGATGACTGTTATATCATCAAATGTATTCTGGAAGTGTCAATTATCAAACTTCGTATGTTCATTAAGAATATTCTCCATGGATTGTATTTCTTTGTTTCAGTGATGTCTTTTTCTGTGTTTGTTGGTCATTTTCCTTGCTTTTTGGGTAATAATGTTCTAAAGTTTTTGGATAGGCAACATTTCTTGCTATGTCCATCAATAGCTCTTCTGAGCAAAATGGTTTACAGTCAAGTTATTACTAAGGGTCCTTATCTGCTTTTGAAATATTTTTTCATTTGATTTATTAAACGAAATTCTCTGTAAGGCTGTCTCTATCATTCCGATCAGTTCTCATTTTCTACACCTCATTTGTTTCATTTTTCCCTTCCTTTCATATCCTGTCATCTTCCTTCGTGTCCTTCCTTTGAACTCTCCTCTGTGGCCATTCTTGTTGTCTGTATCTATCGACAACTTTACACTTCTCTACTCTTTCTCAAAATCACGTAAAATTTTGTAAATTCCTTTTACGTTCATAAATTTCGCTCAACTCCGGTACTCCAGATGGAAGCAACCACATTTGCATTCTCTAAATCTATCAAAACGCCAGCAGGCTTTGGGGTATTAGTCACAGTTATTATTCAAGTAACTTTTCATTTCCTGCATCGTAAATTCCATAGTAAAACATTCTTTTACGTCACTTTGGATGTTCATTTCAAATTTACGCTCTGAGGTAGCAGTGTTGGCACGACTTATTCAGATCCTTTA